>NW_014569588.1:452306-515833 GCF_001313835.1 Polistes canadensis
ATAAAATAATATCGGATATACGTAAAATTGTACATATATATTGTTGTCACTTGAATGTTGAAATAAATGCTGTGCCGATAAGATAATTTTCTATCTTCTTAAATTATCAATAATGAATTAAAAACTTCTTTATCAACTGATGGTTTGGTTTAGGGTTAATTCACAATAAAGAATTCAAAAGTACATAGAAGCTCACAAATCAACTTTTCGTGTAACTAAAATCATCTTAATTATTACCGGGATTACCAGTAGGCGAGAGTAGGTGCTTAATTCGATGACAGTTAATACTAGAAAGTATACTTTGATAGTATATGATAGTATATGATATGTTCTTATAGAAGTATACTGTATTTTTTGATAGTATTGACAACGAAGCCTGTTTGACCGTCATTGAATTAAGTACCTACTCTCGCCCACTGGTGGTCCCGGTACTAATTAAGATGATTTTAGTTACGCAAAAAGTGGACTTGTGAGCTTCTACATAGTTTTGTATTCTTGATTCACAATATTGGTCATTTAATTTCTCTTCTAGTTATTCTTAATCTTCTATGGACTAAATGAGTGAAAGCATCGTGTGAGTGGTGTAGTTGGGGTTATATTAAGAGTTGTTTATATTTTTTACGAACATTTAGAATTTGATATCATTTTATGAATTATTTATGTTAACTATTTAAAATTTTTATTATATTTTTAAACAAGCTTATATATCTTTATATATGATAAATATAATATAAATTTTTATTTTTTTCTCAGATTTTTAAAAGTAAAATAGTATATTAGGTAATTTAAGTATACTTTTAAAGAAATATTTTTTTAATCTTATATATTAAATAAGAAATTATAATTACTTATAAATATCTATGTATATATAATTTAATTTACATTTGTTAAGTTGCTTTTTTTTGTTTTTCAGTAATTGAACAAATTTGTATTTACTTAATCAATAGTATTAAAAATTGTATAAATTAATTATAGTCTAAAGAGATCATATGCTTAAATTATTCATACGTCGGTTATCTGCTGGTAAAATGACTTTATTCACTCAATGTTTAAATCCTATTACGGGTACTGCGACTTGGGAAGAAAAGGCCCAAGATTATGACTATCACCAGGAAGTTGCTAGATCGGCATTTGCTGATATGTTGCACGATCATGAAAGAGTTAGTATTTCAAATATAAATAATATAATTTTTGTATAAGACGATAAAAAAGTGATGTTTTTGATTATATAGAATCACAAGTATAATGTAGCACTTGAGGCTGCTATTAAAAAAAACCATGAAGCTGGAGAAGAAGCTAATGTACTTGATATTGGTACTGGTACTGGCTTATTATCTATGATGGCAGCAAAATGTGGAGCAGATAGTGTAACAGCATGCGAGGTATTTTATTATGATATATATATATTTAGTGGTCAGAAGTTTGGGTACTTTTCAAATTTTTTTATTAAATTCATTAGAACTCTCAAAGTATAAGTAATAAACTTTTGTAGCAACCAATATTTTTTATGATATTGCATTACAGTACTTTAGGTGTTCAGTTTTGTTTTCGAGGTAGTGATGTCTCAGTAAATTGTTTATCTCTGCTGCAGTTAAATAGAAATGATATCGACCCAACTTTTGGTCAGTAATGTATATATTTTTAAATAAGACTATTATTCTTAAAATATTTTAAAATATTCATAATGTTTTTTTTATTGTTTTATTTTTAGGCTTTCAGTCCAATGGCTGCGTGCGCTGTAACAATTATAAAAGAAAATGGTTTCGCAAACAAAATAAAATTGATACATAAACGTTCTACAGAAATGACAGTGGGTGAAGGTGGTGATATGGCTAAAAAAGCAAATATTTTGGTGACTGAAGTATTTGACACTGAACTTATCGGAGAAGGAGCATTATCTACGTTTCGGCATGCTCATGAAACATTACTCGAAGTACTATTAACAATTGATTCTTTAAACTGATAGATATTCCAATTACTCTTACATATATTTATAAATAATTTTCTTTATTAGAAAGGTAGTATAATAATACCAAATAGTGGTACTATGTGGGCACAAGTTGTTGAAAGCAAATCTGTTTCTGCGTGGAATAGAATAGAATCAATCAATGATATTAGGACACGAAAAACTTTAATAAATGCTCCATTATGCATAAAATCATGCTCCGGGGCAGCAGCTGTACATGACATTCAATTATCACGTCTTCCTCGTGATGAATTCAAACCTTTAATATCACCACAGCCTATTTTTAGGTGAAGATATATATATATATATATATATATATACACATACTAGTATTATAAGATGTGTGTTTATAAAATATTTAAATTATTTATGTTTTAGATTTAATTGGTCTGGGACTACACCACTGCAGTTTAATGAAAAAGTGTGTTTAAATGTTTTACCAATTGATAGTGGTATTGCTCATGCAATATTTTTATGGTGGGATTTAGATATGGACACAGAAGGAAAGGTGATAATTAATGCTATCAAAGTAATATACAGTTTTGATAATAGATATTTAATAGGTCTTATTAAGCTGTGCACCTGTGTGGGAACATCCTGAGATTAAAAATTCGAAACATAATAATATACATCTTAATGAACTAGCTGATAATATTCCATGGAGGGATCACTGGATGCAGACTATTTATTACCTCCCATCTGAAGTACAAATAAATATTAATAATAAGTTTAATCTTGTTGGTTATCACGACGAATACTGTTTTTGGTTTGATATAAAAAATGATCCAATGTATGTTTTATTTTTTTTATTGCATTGATTTCATTTGTTTGTTATATTTCTAACATTTGAACTTTGTTTCAATTTTAGATTAGATATACGGAATTGCGATAGACCAATATGTACTTGCATCACGCACATTGCTTACTGCAGAACACGCATAGGTCAATTGAACGATAAAGAACGGAATAGTAAATACATAAAAGCATTGTCTAAAAAGATTCATTCAAATTCTGTTTGTCTCTGTTTATCAGATGGATGCTTATTAGGTCTAGCTGCTGCACAGCTAGGTGCCAAAAAAGTATATGTATTAGAAACAAATATGTTATCTCGAAGAACTATTGAAAAGTTTATAAAGACAAATAATCTTAAAGAAAAAGTAGAAATTGTTACAAAAGATGATTTGCTGCCAATTATTAAAGTAGATTTAATTTTTGGTGAACCATACTTTATTAGCTCCATTGTGCCATGGGAAAATCTTCGATTTTGGTATCTTGCTTCACGATACTCATCAAATGTTCAAAGAATACCTATTGCAGCTACAATAAAAGCAGTTGCTGTGGAGTTTAGAGATTTATATAAAATTCGAGCACCTCTTGGAGTGTGTGAAGGTTTTGATTTATCTAGTTTTGACAAACTTGTTCAGGTAAGGCACTCTATATGTGTAAAAGTTTAAAATATCTTAATTTGTTTTTGTACAATTTTATATAGGAATCAAGTGACAAGAGTGATAGTCCTATAGATGCACAACCTCTGTGGGAATATCCTGCCTATGCTTTGACATTACCCTTCAAAATAAAAACATTTGACTTGTCTTCAAATGTTCATAATCATAAACGTATTCAAATATCGGATTATGTTCCTATTTTGCAGTAAGACTTATTTTAATTAATGCGTATTTAAAACTATATTATTTCGGATAAATTTATGAATTATTTTTCGTATTTAGAAATGGATCATGCAATGGGGTTGCATTGTGGGTTGATTGGCAATTAGATCCAGAGATAAGCATATCTTGTGGACCCACTGAAGAAATAGTACCCGGTGAGAGAATATCATGGGATAGATTTACTAGACAAGGTGTGCATATTTTTCGAAACATTAAAGATGTTTCATGTACAGATAAACTCTCATGGTCCTTTAGTTTTGCACCGAAACATGGAAGTATAGAGTTTAAATTTAATATAAATACACCCAAAAAAAATAAGAATGGTTAACACTAATGATTATCTTAATTGAAAATATGAAATAAAAAATAAATATTATTTTATGCCACTTGCATACTTATTCGTTGTGTAGAAACTTATTTTAATAATTTACTTTATGCCTTACTTTACTAAGATTCTTCAGGTAACATACGTAATTGTTTAGCTAGACGTCTGCTTATAAGTTTAGGGTAAGTTTTCTGTTTCATTAAAAACTCTTTACTCTGATGAGTTACTGCTCCATTTTCGAGTTGAAACCTAGAATGCACATTCTGTAATTTTTTTGCAATATATTATAGTAAAGTACAATATATAATATAAGGGATATACAGATTAATTAAACAAAGAAGCATTACTAACTTGCAGAGGTAATGTAAAGGCCCAAGCATAATATTTTTTAACTGTTGGTTTCTCTCTAAAATTGAAAGTGCATATGCCCCTGTTTCAAGAGTTGATAAGCATCCTTCAGTTGGTTGTGTTCGTATGACATATTCGCTCACTGGTACGCCTACTAGTTTGTAGGCTCGAAGTAAATATAATGCAGGGCTCGCATGATATATAGCCTATAGCGTAAATTCTTTTTTGCATATTTGTTCTATTAACAATTTTATACATATAATGTTAAGTGATATCTATACCTTTGCCTGAGGCCAAGTACCATCCAATAAAATTAAATTATATGGTTTCTGATCATTTGTGCCTACTGGATCTAATTCATTCAGAGCTACAGCTCCAGGTGACGGATATAATAAAATTGTATTTTTGTCACTTAAAATTTCTGTTAAGCCTTCATGTTTAGGTGATGGGAATTTCTTCCCTCTGTAAATCGAAACATCAATTTCTATTTTTGTTTCTTTAACTTCACAATTATTACCCTACCGGAAAGTTAAACACTTTCCATCCTCTAAACCAAGCGATAGCATAGGAGCTGTACGTAAACAACGTTTCACTTCTGCTGGATGCTGTAAAATGATGATCCTAGATTCAGGACACAGTCGCTGTTTTGGAAGACCAGGACACCAACATACTGCTACCGGTCTTCTGTAGCAAAGAACATAATGACATACTGAATTTCTTAACAAATTGCTTATTAGCTAAAGGATTTTTTCTCACTGTCATGATTGAAAAATTTCAACATAAATTAAATAATATATACATAACCTAAGAAAAAGATAATGTAATTAACTTTACGAATGAATGATGATAAAAAATGAAACAACCAAGATACAGACATAACCTAAAAGTAAACAAAATGACATACTTGCATTGTACACATTTATCTCTTGTTTTAGGAGGATCTGCGGATATCTTTGATAACTCCTCCCACGCTGTATCTTCGTTTGTCATGACAAAAGTTTGTGAATTTTAACAGATAAGTTATTAATTGACAATTGCGTACGCATAATAATACACATTGGATGAATACCAACTAAAGTGGATACTGGAAGCTACTATACTAAGGATAGATATATCTCGAGATAACTTCGATATATTTATCGTTTCAGAAATCATTTTTAAAAAGAGAAATCATTAATTAGGTATTTCACAATTATACGTACAATCTTTCCAAATACGTATCAAAATGCATTTTCAATAAAAATTACGAAGTGATCTTTTTCATAAAGGTTTTTTATTTTCCAGTTAAAGATAACTGAATTATCGATCACCGCGAATGAAATCTTTACGAACAATCGATCTAATATTTCGGAGGGAGTATTTTTTTTTCTCACTCGCGATAGAGGTAAAGATCGAGATGAAGAGAAGACGAAGAAGATGGCAAATAAATAAAGATAAAACAAAGCAAAATAAAGCAAGAAAATCGGATAGTGAGGTGAAGAGGTATCGAAAAGAGAGCTACAGTGGCTACGTAGGAAAAAAAATGACGCCAGTATTTTTAATGGGAAGCTGAAGGCGAGTTGAATAGAACGAGCTTTTGGGGTGGGTACCGACACTCAGTTTCTTTGATCAATAATGAAACTTTTCTCCGTCTCTCTCTTTCTCTCGTTCTTTCCTATCTACCACCCTGTTGCCATCCACCCTCCTCTCTTGTAGCCCTGCTTTTCCTTTCTCTTTCTATCTATCTGTCTTTCTTTCTTTCTATTTTTCTTTCTTTCTTTCTTTGCTTCCATCGTTCTCTATCTTATCTTATACATTTTTAACCCTTATTTCAATCCCTCGCGAGGACATCGTGAGACTCTACGAGGGTTCAAAGCGAGAGCCAAGTTCTAACAAGCCTCAGGCTTCGTACCCCTTGGCCCGTGGATGTCTCTTTTAAATAATCCATCGGACGATCCATTCGTACGAAAGCACCGTTTTTCTGCGAAAGGTTTAATAGTCTTCAAACTACTAGAGTAGACAGTCTCCTAGAGTGGCCTCAAAAAATTTCGAATTTTCGACTGCAAATATTCCGAGGTTCCATCAAAATTCTCATCTTTCATGAATTTTATTTTTTTTTGTATAAGATATCGTAAGACAACCAAAATTAAGATACCTCAAATAATATACATTATCAAGATTTTTAAAGAATATAGTACTTTATGAAACTCACTTTGAATAATTCAAAATTATTCTTTTAAGATTGTTCAAGCAGCACGAAGAAAAATTCTGCTAATATTCGCTTCAGTTATTGAGATAACTGCTTTAGAAAAAGTTATGTGGACGATTCTCCAAAAATTTGTTCACCGTTTTTAAAAGAAGTTCAGGTAATTTATAATTTATCGAAAGTAATCTTTGAAACGACAGTTTCGTCATTATCTTTGCGGAGACACACTTTCTTGTGTCTGTTAAATATTCTGATATGTTAATGAAGAATTTCTTTACTTTATTTTTATTCTTTCGTCTATTCAAGGAAGAAAAGTAAAAAAAGAAACGATTAAGAAAGAATTTAACATTTTTTTTATTTTTAGAGATCTGATCTATCATGGACATAATACTCGTCTAACCAGAGACAAAATCCTTGCATAGATTTCTCATTCTTTCTCGTAGCGTCTTTTTTTCGTGTCTTTCGCCTCTTGACAAAGAAAGCGAAGTCGTTCTCTTTACTTGGGGATCGTAAAAGTCAAGGAGATTCGAGAGTGTAGGATATGGTGAGGAACGAGGGAATACGATTTATAAGAAAAAGAAGAGGAAAAGAGATAGGGAACAAAAAGAGGGAGGAAAAAGAGGTTGGACCGCACAAAGAAAAAAGCGCAGGCGGGAGGTCGAGGTGAACACGGAGGGAAATAGAGAGAAAGAGAGAGAGAGAGAGAAAGAGAGAGAGAGAGAGAGAGAGAGAGAGAGAGAGAGAGGTGCGGAATAATGCTTAACAAGCCGACTTGAAAGGACGGCCGCCATGTTGAGTCAATACTTGAAAGTCTTTGCTCATTAAGAATATTTTACATCTGGCTCCTCCGGCAGCACCGCCGAGTCTTTAATTCCTCTTTCCCTTCTGCCATTCCGTTCGTTCCGAAGCCGTGCTCGCTTCGCTCATCTTCGAAGAGAGAAGCTTTCTTTTGCTTCCTTTTACTCTGTCCCCTTCGCCCTCACTCCCGCCTTCACGTTCGAGGTCCGTCCCCTTGGTGCCTGGTTGCATACCGGGGGTGGTTGGACCCTCGAAGATGGAAGTTATTTACGCGCCACTCGGAACACCCTCTACCATCGCGAACTCTCTCACTCTTTTTCTCTCTCTTTCTTTTGGTTTCCCTTCTCACAACCCCTCTCATCGGTTGCCACCCCCTCTGTTGCCACCACCGCCGGCGGCCTTGGCTGGCCATCACGTCCGCCATTGCCTTCCTTTTCTGACCCCTTAAGAACGACGGAAAGAATTCCTTCGACTTCATCCACGAACCAACCCTCCGTCCGCCCTTTGCCGTCTCTCTCTCTTTTTCTTTTTTCTCTTTTTATTCCTTTCCTCTTTTCTTTCTCCTATCGTTCTTCTACCATTGCATAATCACCATTCCATTTCGTGGCGTTTTTCCTAATTCCTACCCAATTCCGCTTTTAGCATTTCAATTTATACCCGCGGACCGATCCGTCAGACGTGCCTATCCTCCGGTAACGATGGATTATTATCGAAGACGTACCGCTTCGAATGGAAATTTACGTTGAAAGCGGGAAGAGGGGTGAAATTGTTTTTTTAGGCGTTCGACAGAAAAATGGACATCAATCTCTTTTGTTGTTCTTTTAACTTTTTTTCTATGGATAATTATTTATTCGATCTCGAGATAGAAAAATAATTGAATTTACTTAACTTACATATATATCTACATATAAGTGCTCGACAGACTTATTGAAGAATTTTGATATTCTTGTTTTTGTTATAATTTTATTCGCTAGTCATATTACCGTTAGATCAATTCATAAAACGATAAATCCGTTGTTACCCCTTGTCGCGAATAGGGGTTTGGTTATAAAAATAAATCACATGTGCACATCGGTAGTACGTTTCTCGCGTTTCTCAATTGTATCAACTTTAACCCTTTCATTGTTTCGCTTTTTTTCCTATCGATCCTTTCTTAGTATTTCACTGGCTTCTTTCGCGAACCCTTTCTCGCGCGTTTCGTGTTAGAAACGGGCGAGGAGATTCGAAGTTTGTCCGTGCGAACAAATGCTTGCACGAACGGCATGTTAGCGTACATAATAAGCTGTGCAGAAAGCGAGCAAACGAGAATGAAAAAGGAGAGAGAGAGAGAGAGAGAGAGAGAGAGAGAGAGAGAGAGAGAGAGAGAGAGAGAGATAGAATGAAACAAAAACTGGTCTCGCGAGGTAAAACAATAGGGGGTTCCTTCGGAAGGGCAGACAGAGAGAAAGAGAGAGAGAAATACCATACAACCCCGTAGAGTCGTACAGCCATGGCACGACGTGTGTGAAATTCAAGAACCTGTAGCGCGAAGAAGAACAAAACGTTACTGCCAGCTGCGCGGTGCATACGTTATTAGTGTGTCGTTTTGTCCTTCTTCATCGACATTCTTACTGGAAAAAGAAAGAGAAAGAATGAGAAAGAATGTAAGAGAAAGAGAGAGGACCAAAGATCATAATTCCAGCGAGACGGTGCAACGCGTTAATATACCGATTCTCTTCCTTCTTCTCGGCAGAGTCTCTTTACCCTACATTTTCTTTGGTACTTTTCATTCCCTATCCTTTCTCACTCTTCTCTCTCTTCTTCCCCATCTACCGAGAAACAGGTTCTTCTTTATTCGGCCCGCTTATTATGCAACTTATTGTTTTCGCCGAGACACAAGGGTCTCCGAGTGGTCCTGAATCAGGCGAAAAAAAAAACGAGTCTTCGAGTGACTCGTTCCACGGCTTTGGGTTCTCATACTTTCATCTCTCATACTGAATTATCATAGCGTTAGATTTTTGTCACTTTGACGAACCGCTTTTTTTTAACCGGTAGATAACATTGTGATATTTGGATTAGAAAGGATCCTTTACGAAGAATATACATATAGAGAAGTAGATAAATAAAAAGGTTCTGTATTGTATAGACTAGAAGATCATATTCCATGCAAGATGGTTTCTTTGATGTTTTTTACTTTTTTACTTTTTTTGAATACTTTTTTGACGATGTTCCCATGGACCGATTAGGATGACAATTGTGACATTTTTTTTCTTAATTTCTTCATAAGCGATTAATAATCATGTAATATATGGTTCCTTGGTACATTGCTAAAATGATGCAGCACCAATAAACAGCAGATGTCCAGAAGCAAACGGAAAAGATTTTCTTTTCATTTTTACTTTTTCTTTTTTTTTAGCAAGAACTCCCGTGGACCCGTCCAGGTGTCCATTGTGGGTCCGAGCTATGATTCTCAACCCTTAATCCTTAACCCTTTGGCCGCACGCATCCGCCTGCAGACGCCCATTTACCGATTCTGAAACAATACCGACCGGACCGCACCCCGGATGCGCACGTTTATTAAGTAATGTCCCCCTTTGCTTTTCGTTTCGCAGCTGGCCGAGCAAAAAAAGCACTGTTGCTTTTGTCTATCGCTTCTCGCAGTCCAACGATGCTTTTCTAACGACTTCTAGCGATTATTATGTCATAAGATAGAATGTCCGCTATGTTTAACGTTGGGATGTCCTGTTCGAATTCAAGGTCCAACTGATTTTTATATTTTTTATGCACGATCACTATACCACATTAACTTATTCGTTATTTAAGAAATTTTATATCTTTTTCTTGTTATAATTTTACTTGTTCGTCATATTGTTACATTTGATCAGTTCACAAGATTATGATTCTAAACGTTGAATTGTTACAATATACTATTAAATCTATATAGCTAACATAAGATAAACTTTTAGAACTTAATAATTGTAAATTTCTTTTCTTCTCTTGATGTTTCTTTCTACAATTCCTCTCATCGAGTATTTTTTTATTATTTATTTTTTATCTTTTATTCTTTATTAATTTTAAAATTCATAAAAATAAAATGAGTTTATTTAATAATGCATACGTTAATTAATTAAATACAAACGTTATACTAAGCAGTAATATCTAAGAATGGAAAGTTCATAATAATGATTACAATATTTATTCTCGCAAGTATATTTCCATTGATCTAGAATAATTGATCTTTCTTCTTTATAGTCATCTTTTACATTTTTATTAATATCTCAAGTATAAAACATCATATGCGAAAATTCTTGTGTAAAATCGATTTCTTGAATTGGTGATAGTATTCAATCAACGTACGTCGTACCATTCAAAGACGAGTCGCAAGGGGTTAAGCGAAACCTGACCAGATCCGTGGCTCACCCCACTACGTGGCCGGCAAAAGGGTGGCCCTTGGCACTAGAACCCGTCCTTCGTTCATGCAAAATGCAAGAGGCCAGTTTCGAAACGGCCGGCCATCAAATATCCACGCCGTTACTATTTCCGAATAAAAATTCTTTCGCGAGCTGTTTGAGCAATTTTTGTCTCCTTGTCACGTTAAATTTGATTTAACGTATTTTTTTTACCGGAAGTGACGATACGTCAAAAATATTTTGAACGTGATCTACGTGATAGAATCACAAGCGATGTTTCAATATTTGGATCGAACATTCTACAAACCGATTGAAATCGAAAGTGTCGTTTAAATCGAAAAGGCAAACGATGGTGCTGCCAAATTGATTTACTATCAAAATGTTATGCTTTTTAGTGACAATTCGGACATGATTTTAGAGTTTTATAATTTTACAATTAGATTATTATTATATATTATATCTTAACAGTAACTTTACGGAAAAGAGAGAATAAAAATTAATATTAGCTTATTAATAAAATTATAATACTTTGTTTTTTATCATTTTAAGATATGAATCTTCAGTACAGTGTAGTTACAAGAGTATAGGCTCATGATGCCGCGACTCTAAATACCTACAAATAAAATATTTATATAATTTTTCAGTTCGGTAAAGTGAATTTTGGGATACTATGCATACGCAATATTTTTTTGTTTATTATTTTTTGTAAATTTTTGTGAAAATATGGTGAAAGGAGGACTAAGAAAAATATTATTATAAAATCTAACATCGAATACAATATTATAGACGGTAGAATAAATAAATGTGTATTGCTCGAAATTCATTTTTAAGGTTGCAATTTAGTAAGGATTTACTCATTTTTTATCATTCTGATTTAATTCCATTACCAACAGATTTTTCTCAATGCACCGTCTTAAAAGGTTGACCTTAATCTCAGGAGGATCAATTAGTCTCTGATTAATCCTCGCGTAGCATTCTCTCATCCGTTTCCTCTTCAATTGTCTGTGAAATTATCGTAAGTAATTTAGTTCTCGTAATGGTCTGGACGGCTTTCCACTCCGTCAACTTTTATAAAGTTGCCGACTTTACTCGTTTGTGCATAATTACTATTAATTAAGTAAAGATACAATTAAAATCTTTTTACCTCAATTCGTATGATCGAACGAAGATGCATAATTATAATTACTAGATATTGTTATTATTATTATTATTTCTTTTTTCTGGTCGAACTAACTCAGGGAACTTTTTCTCATCTAAGATAATTAATAATTATATATATATATATAATAATTAACATAAATATATGATTAGAAGGATCAAAAATTATGTAAAAAAATGTTGAAAATGTGTAATAAAAATATGTAATAGAGGTGGGAGGGGGTGAAGTTAAGGAAAGAGGGTGTGGTTGCTTAAAATGTCGGACCTTGGAGTACGTACGACCATATTCCGCTTGCTTGCTCCCTTCGTAAGCTTGACAGTGGAGGAGGTAAACCCCACCCACCCCTTTGTATGTAGAAGGTACGGAGCCATTGATTTTGAATATGTAATCGGAGGCATTTTATTATTCCATCGTACTTTGATCGGGGAAGGGGTTTGCTGTTTCTCCGTATCGGACGGGGGGTGGTTCGATCACCATACCACCGCCATCGACCTTCGTTTCTCGTCCATGAAAGGAGAGTAGGGTGAGTAAGCGAGCGAGCAAGCGAGAAATAGAAAGAGTACGAGAAAGAGAGAAAGAAAGAGAAAAAGAGAGAGAACAGAGTTGATTCTCCTCGGCAACTACCACCGTCAGAACCAACGTAAGCACCACCACCACCACCACCACCACCACCACCACCACCACCATTACTACTACTACCACTACCACCCTCCAGTTCTTGACGCGTGATTGAATATTTTTTCGCTGTGCGCGATTGGTTCGTCGTAGTCGTGGCAGGCAGAACGAACGAGTCTAGAGGGGTAGTACGGCATGACGGAGGAGAAGGAGGTGGAGGAGGAGGAAGTGGTGGTGAAGGTGGGTGAGGTGGGGTTTGGAGCCACCTGTCAAGCAAAAGAATCGCCATGGTAACCAGGAAACCAGGCACCGTCGCCATCGGCTGAAGGGGCTGCTTGTTCGACGGGGGTTGTCGACCGGATCTTTCAGAGATACTCATGGAGCTTACATTGAATTTTAAGAAAGTTTCTACCATCGGAATAAGATCGGTATAATCGGGTGTCCAAGAGCGCCTAAGACCCCATTCGAAAAGAGGATTTGCTAAGATGTCGAACGAGACTTCTTTCGAGAAAACTCTATGTAAACCATTTCGTTAAATGATGGACAAATTGGATTTTGAGCAATGTTTACGAAACGTATATTGAATTTCAATGTTACTTGAGAGTTGTTTATGTTTTGAAATTTCCATAATAAGATGTTTTGTTTGTTAACCTTGCTATGTTTTTTATGAATTTCAATCAGACTTAATTTATCTATCGCATTGAGAAGATTGATTGAATTAGCGTAGTTGGTATTTTTACGATATATTTGTAATACTTCGCAGAGTCTGAATAATCTCTTTGTAATATTTCTATTTCTTAGAAACGGATTCGTTTTGTTGCAGAAGTATCTTTCTTTATTCCAATGTCATCATTTTTTTCTTCATAAAGGTTGTCACAAAGTTCATGAGTTTTGTTTCACCGACACGCTGCTTCCTGAAGATATAAAAGGGTCAAATAAAGATTACATGCTACGTTCAATAATGTTGCTTCCGAGAAAAGGGTTAGATCTCCTTTTTCTTACATTCCCAAAGGAGAAGGGATACTCAAAGGAAGCATCTTTGAAGTTGCTCCTTTTAATTTTGATGAAATTTTACAAGTTGATAGAATGAAAGAAAATTGAAGGCACTTATATATATTTTTCTATATGCGATAATTCGATTAGAATAGAAGCACATCATTCTCGAAGTTAGAATATATTTTAGTTATAACTTAAAATTAAACATACCACGATTGGTTTTGAATTTGGAATCAAAACTCTGCATTCAATGTTATTGCTTTTTTTGATTTTACTTTACGGTAATTATAATTATAAATATTTTGCTATTATTATTTAATAATTGCCTATACTAAAGTGATTATTATCTGAATTCAATTGTAAAAAATATGAATTTTATTAAAAACCGATTATTGAATCGGTTACGGTGTAAATAAGAATGCATACATTGTCGGTAGATTGAGTATTTATACGATATATTATCTGTTCCTATATATTTAGAGATAAAAATTATATTGAAAATGAATCGTTATCATTTGACACGTCACTGAGAACGATTTCAACGGAATTAATTCGAGAAAGATCTTGAAGGCGACATATTAAGGAGCTCCTATGACTGGAGTTCGCAATCTTCCTTGTAAAAGTAGTGCGCGGAAAGAATCTGCACCCTCAAGGGGTTCTGAAAACGCAGGAAGGCGGAAAGGAAAGGAAAGGAAAGGAAAGGAAAGGAAAGGAAAGGAGAGGAAAGGAGAGGAAAGGAAAGGAAGGTTGGGAGGCCACGGGTGGAGGTGGGTGAATGGAGGTCCCTGTAATGATCTTACGGCCGTGGTAACTTTTTTAATCAGCGCCCGGTTTAATTATACGGTCGATGAGGAAGGTGCTCACTCCCTTCTCTCTTCTCTGGAACTCCTCCAGGCTCGTGCTCGAATCCCTCCCGGTCGGCTGGTCGGTCGGCTAGCCAGCCAGCCAGCTGCCCTCTTCGTTCTGCACCAGCCTCCATCTTCGAGCTTTCCTCATCAACCCCTCACAGGGTAGACCCGGCCAGTCGTTCTTAACTAGGTACCGACTCGCAAACAAGATTTGACTTATTGCGCCCGAGCGATTTCTCCTTCGTTCTCTGCTTATTCCTCAGGAAATCCCAGGGAATCTGCCTCGGGAAATTTTCAAATGTTTTTAATTGGACGCCGTGGTATAAACGCCGAGAAATCGCGATGATTGCGGCTCCCACATGAGCTCTTACATACTGACATAGTAATTGCCAATTTTATGGTAAATTGTTGTTGATTATTCATGCGTGTATTTAAAGGTATTTTATTCGTAAATCGTATCGTTCGATATTATTTTTTATTTCTCATCCAAGCATTCGCTTAATACGCATTTCGTGTTTTATAGTTCGTAAATTTTATTATTCGGAGATTTACTTATTTATAATACGATATGTATACGTATGTTTTTTATTGTTACACACGTGTGTTTAGTTCATACGTTATGCAATATTTAATGAATTATTGCGAATATAAAGCATCGTTTTTTGGCCGTTGAGCAATGGAGCTTACATCGTATAACTTGGCGCACATTGAGAAGGGGTGGTTAGAGTGGGGGATTAGAGGGTGGGCTCTCCTCTAGCGATACAATTCGAGCTTCCCTTTTGAGTAATGGCGTCTGCTATATCTTTAAGAATTTTCTACTTTTTTTAGTTTTTTTCTTATATTACTACATATATCGAAGAAATATTATTAATATATTAGTTTACTTTTATATTTTAATAGGATATAAATTAATTATATAAGGCAAATCAAAGTTTTTGTATTGATTTTTTTAAATTCAGTCTATATCTTAAAAAATGTAGATATATATCGATCAAATCTTGGTAGACGACATCGAAATGACTTCAATTCAAGTGGCTCGTGACCTGTAAATTTTCTTAAAGGGTTGCATTCAATACCAAATGAAAATCAATCTTTACCTGCTCGAATTTAACCTGAACGCGTGCTTGGTACCTGCTATGTGAGATACAGAATCGGAATCGATTCTATTAAGCATAAAATCGATGGTGTGAAAGTAATAGAGGGTATCGGTACCTGTTGCGTGGCAGCCCGATCTGTTACCTGGCACGATGCTCCCTTTTCCGTAGTGACAGGTAATTCGATTCTTTGCATCGGACCATTGAATATATAAATCGTTATCACGAGCGATAATCTGATCGTTTAGATAATAATCGATTACATTTGATCTCGTTACATTTTCTTTTCAAAAATTATAAAATCTATCAAGAAATGAAGTCAACCATTTTCATAACGAACTGTATTTAACGTTTTCATTAAATTTCGAATTATTTGCATAAAATATTTAGATGATTCATGTTATTTGTTAAATTAATATTATATCATAAATATTATATATATATGTATGCGCTAATAATTATGACAGTAGATCAAGTCAAAAAATGGGAAAAATGAATTTTATGATTTATTTAATATTACAATTATAGTCCATTGTTGCAATTACCGGTACATATGTAATTCTATAATTTAAACAGAAATGTTAGGAATTTTACTGGTAAGTTTGAATTATTATATCTAAAATGGAACGATCTTACGTCATTAAAGTCTCTTTTCGCCCATTGACAACTACATTATCGAGATGGCCGTTTCAAATGGCTTTAAAAAGAAGTTTTAACGACGTCGGACTCGTATTTCTTGTAGTATTTCTTTTTCACGATTGTCGATAGGTGCCATTGTCAAGTTTTATTCTACGTCGATGGCGATAGGAAGTTAGGAAGGATTTCCGTGGTAAACGGTACAAAATTGCTTCGTCGACTTTCTACAGTTTCCCCTCGCTCGGTGACAACGACGAGAGTTAATTACGGCATAATTAACGTGTAAGGTAATCCGCGGCTTACGTTTCGTCCAGACAAGAGAGACAGAGAGAAAGAGAGAGTGATGGGAAGGAGAGTTGAAGGGATCGCAATTAGTGCGCCGTCTTGGAAGATCGATCTTCTTTAGGGGAAGCTTATTCGTTCGAACAGGACATTCTCGAAGAACTTTGAAAGGCTTGATGCACTTTATTACCAGCTATATTATTCCTTTGATTGAGCTTTCGGTAATTTTCAAGATAGTAAGCGTTTTAAATATGCATAAATTGCATTCTTTAAAATATTTTGTGATAACATTAAAATATTGCGTTAAATTTCGTTATTCATAATAAAAAGAATAATAATGATAATTTCAGTCAATGGCCTACTCACGTTGGATTACGAATTCCTATCAAATCATTGAGGTCAAGCAACGTGGGCATGGTTAGTAAAATGGATAAGTGATTCGTTAGGAAAAACAAAAACCGTTGACTTCAGAAAGGTGGTAAAAAGATGTGACTTCTTTGGTAGTATTGAATAATTTAAGAACGTTTTATTGTAGTAGAGAAGTGACTCAAATTTGTAAAAAGGAGAGTAAAAAAAGGCAATAATAATATTTTCGCCCTGTGTATTTTAATCATTAGCAAAATGTTGTGAGACTTGCGAATTAATCAAATGATTCTTTTATCGTAATTTTTTAACTTTTGTTAACTTCATAAAATGTTTTTTTTTTTAATTTTTTTATCTTTTTATTTTTAAGTCTCAAAAAATAAAAATATTGTTTAATGATTTATATAAATCCGCGCACGCGCGCGCTTATTACATTTACTTATAAGTAGACTAAAAGATATTCGTTATTTTGATCTCATATTCATTTGAAATACATTAAATGAATTATTTGTATAATAAACATTGTTTTCTGCATATAATTGTTTCATATTTTCAATAAAAAAATTTTAATAGGATATTTTATTGTGCTCTATATAATTGTTAAACACCCTAGAAAAAATTATCAACTGCGCACAAGAAAATGTTTGAGCTGTTAGTGAATAGATGGCTGTATATCCTTTCGACCGAACTGGGCTCTGTAATTCACTAGACCATATTGTTACCATAACGCTCTGTGTTACCGACGATTTAAGGGTGAAGTGGTAGATCCCTGTTCCACCCTTTTCAGTGGCTCTCAGTTATCGTACTTTTAATTTTAACGTTTGGAAATAGCTCACGTATTTGAGAGGAAGCATTAAGTCGCTTCGAAGCAATTTATGCGTGTGATAAAGCAGACTTTCTCGTACCAATAATTATCAATAGTGATTAAATTGCTTCTATAAATTTAAATTAAATATTTTACAGATCTAATTGCATTCTTGGGTAGTATTTTAAGTAGATATTCTAGAAAATTATACTCTCTCTGTTTCTCAATTACACACCACTACGATTTACGTTTAAAACGAATAATTTTTAAACGAGATGTATAATAAAATAATAACTGAATATTTAGAATACAAATATTTTCTATTTCTTGAACACAGATTGAAGATTAGGAAAAAAATCTTAACAAGTACGATCAAAGAATATTTTTAATAAAATTAAATATTAAGTCATGCATACAATCGAATATATTAAAATGTCCTACTCGAAGTAGGATCATGTCTCGTCAATTTGAAATATAAAGAGTCGCTTTTGCTACGGCTACATATTCTCTGGCTGTAAAAACAGTTATTATTTTTCCGACGATTGTTCGTCACAAGCAGATGTCTACCAAAATACTTTTCTCTTTTTCTAACTTATACTTTCTCATTCTCTTTCTTTCTTTCTTTCTCGATCCTTCAAATTTGCATATACAGGAACGAATCGCAGCATCCGGAGTGACGGCAGGTAGCGATGGTACGTACGACGGTGTGCGTACGGTGAAAATGAAGTGGCCCAAGGCATTAATAACTGTACAAAAGGGCCTTAAGACCGGGGTGGGAAACGTGGACCATGTTGCATAAATTAAATCAAAACGAGTTTCGCGAGGCAACGGCTTTAGAGGGTCGTTCGAATCACTGTTCTCGTTTTATGTAGTACTTTAAGAAGACTAAAATGACACGACTGTTTCCAATGAATTTGTGATTTATTTCTTTATTTTTTTTTTGTAGAAATATAATTTCATCGAAATAGTACGGGGAATTTTTATAATTTTTAAATTTAAAAAAAATAGAGATAAAGAAACTTGCGGAGACGTTAGTGAATGACTTTGTGGTTTCTTAATGTCGTTATCGGAATCGGGGAACGATGAAAGTGTGAAAAACCTATCTACCAATGTCAAGGGATGTAAAGACGTTACAATCTTTTTTCTCATCTCCCTTTTCTCGGTCTTATGTCTGTCTTAAACGAGATAGAAATGTCCCATCCCCTTAGACCGATAATCCTTATAAATTGGCGCGATAAATCCTCATCAAGTTTATTAAATTAATGCGAGCCCTTATTGAAGACACAGCGATTTCTTAAACATCAAGGCAAACCCTGTATCATCGATCGGATCTTACTATTTTCTAGAACTTTTGAGCATACTCCTCTTTTTTCAATGAATTTTCTTTCTACTTTTTTTCTTCTAACGAGATTATGTATTGTGATAAAAAGAAAAGATAAGAATAAAAAATCTTTCGGGAAGCTATTATTATCAAGAAAAAAGAATTACTTTCGATCGATAAAAAAAAATGAAAATAAAGAGAAATAGTTTTAACGTTACAGTTTGAATAAGTTCATCGTCAAGTCGCTGATATGATATTTTCTTAATTTGCTCGTTTCGCGGCAGAGTCTGTTGGAAGTTTTCGTAATGGTTGATATTATTGAATTAAGGAAAACGAGATCTCTTTAGAAAATAAATTCTGTATAGGGTAAAACAAATAAAACAATTCTATCGGGATCGTTGCAGTAACTCATCTTGCAACTTTCACCCTACTTGCCTCGACCAGAGCTGGCAGACAGTTTTGTTTCTTTTTCCTGGACGGAAAGCAATTGTTTCGACCTGGCAGTTTAAAGAGAGAAAGAATAAAGGCTGGAGAGTCGTTGAGAGCTAGAGTGTGGGGAGACGGAAAGAGAGAAAAAGAAAGAAAAAGAGAGTAGAGAGAAGGGGGAGGGAAATTATAAATGCGCGACTGGCAGCGACACCCCATTACTCGGTTGGGTCCTCCGCTTTTCGGCGCCATTGCATCGAAAATGCTCGCACGACCGAAAACAAAAGAAGAACGCGGCAGACTCCCTTTTACGAGCTTCTCTTTCTTTTCAGCTAACATTAATGCACGAAGCAAATATAGGAAAGCTAGCATCACGAAATCTACCGGGACTTTTGTAACTGCCGGGTTTTGTTTTGTTCTTTTCTTATTTTTTTTCTTTTTTATTTTTGTTATTTTTTGCGAGATAAAGTTCAGTGGAAAATAATCAATGTTATTAATAATTCATTTTTTATTAATTCTTATAGTCGTAAGTATACAATAAATATACATACTCTCTGCAAGAACTATAATTATTTTTCTTTTTGAAAGAAAGGAAGGTTTTTCGTCCGACTCTTTCTTTTTCTCTATTTCTCTCTTTCCATCTTCCATTGCATCTCTTTTTTCTCGTCCAGTTCTGCTTTATAAATTCGCGTCCATGTTAGTCTGGGGTTGAGCGCGCACTCCGACGCGCATCGATCCGAGGCCTTGCGAAGCCTGCCGGTCTTTTTGGATTCTCGGCATATGTTTCCCTTCAAACCTGCCGACGAAAGTCATATTCGACCTCCTGTTATCTTTCATCCTTATCTTTGGAACGAGGAAACATCTTTGTGTATGAACCTAGCCTATATACTAAAACTTTCTTATGCGCGTTATACAGGCACCTATATATTTTAAAGCTTAAGAAATAACTTCGGGAAGCTTTTTACTCTCTCCGGCAATTATCATTCTATAAGCTAGTTGATTATGGTTTTAAAGTTCCTTAACATTTACCGAATGATATTTATTACTAATAATAATTTTAATGATGTATTATCTACACAAATTCATTAATTTACTTTTGTCTTATATTCGATTTAAAAAAATGATTTTCTTGAGTTTATCAAAGGTTATCGTTTCATTAAACTTTTTTGAAGTGAAGCAAACTTCTTAAACGATAAAACAATTTCGGTAAAAAAAACGGTACGAAATTTGTCGGTAACGATAAAATTTTATGAAATCACATGAAAAAAGAGGGAGCATAGAGGTAGGAAGAGAGAGAGAGAGAGGGAGAGAGAGAGAGAGAGAGAGAGAGAGAGAGAGAGAGAGAGTGAGATCGACACAGTCAATCGACAGTTGAATAAAATTTTGAAAGGTCTAGTGTTAGTGTGTGTGTGTGTGTATGTATGTGTATGCATATGTACATATGCATGCATGAGATACATCGATCGATATTTATTGCAAGATGTGTTTGTTTATGAAAGGATGAATAGGGATGTGACGTACCTTAAGAGTGTTCAATATACATTAAATAATTATTCATTAATCGAAGGAAATGTATATTGTAATTTAAAAACACAAAGTATAAATTTGATGTACCATCCTCTTCGAAATTCAACAGTAAACTGTTTTATTGTCATCTATGAAAGTCATTACAAATTCTTTTATTAATTGTTGTTTATATGATTTTACGGAGATTACATATGTATAACGAAAACAATATTCGTAATAAATAGAATTTTCACCTTCGGAAAGTCATATGAACAAGAATCAATAAAAGAAATTTGATCGGCTTTCATAGAGGATTTCGAGTCAGTCTAACGGTGGATTTCGAAGAGGACGGCGCGTCGAAGTTATATTCGGTGCTTCTAGACTACAATATACATTTCTTTCGATTAATTTTCAATCATTTGAGGTATATCAAACACTTTAATGTACTAATATTTTGGATTGTTTAAACTAAAATACATTTGTTTTAACGTTTCTTGCCAGTGATAACTTTAAATTAAAAATTTTCGTTCAATAAAATATCAAATCGAAATTGTTTAATGTTGTTAATGTAAATTAATAGATATGTCATTTTTAAACAAATGTACTAAGGTTTATTCTTACTTTAATAAGTATTAAACTGAATTTAGTACTAAAAAATTTTTAAATACAGTAAAAACAAAGAATGACCAACCAATTGCTAAACATAAAAAAACCGGATATTTCCCCGTATTATAGCAACATGTATGGTTTTAAGGTATAAGCGTTTTCTGTACATTTTGTCGTATTTGTTTAATTCACTGGTTATTAATAAAGCTTTCAAGTTAAATTCATCAAATATGTAATTAATGTATACTAATGTATTTATTTCTAAATTTTCTTTATTCTAAATACTCTATGTCACAACAGTTCTCAAGGAAAAATCTAGTAAGGGCAAGGGTGTACGATTTTAAGGGACAGTCACTGTATATATGAATCAATTGATTATTTTCCACATGATAATATGAGTTTATCGTGCGTGGAAGCTACGCAGATTCTTTTCTTTATTTATTTATTATTGTATAGTAATAGATTTTATTAATGTTCGAAAACGATCTCGTAAATTTCAATATTTAATTTTACCGTCGAAGTTATCGACGATACGTGTCTTGATAAAACATAGGTGGAGAAGAAATCCCCCATTCTATGGGACTGGTTTCTCGTATTTCCTGCCTCTTTCTTGCATCCACCCGCGATCAATAGAGTGTATTCTTGACGCGCACACATTGTATCCAGAGTGAGAGTGTGAGGGTGAGAGAGTGCGGAGGGGATGGAGACACAGGGAAAGAGAGAGGAAGACATAGAGAGAAAAAGAGAGAGAGAGAGGGAAAAGGAGAGATATAAGTACGCGCGCGCACACTTCCACGCGTACACATGCAGGGACATACACATACGTTTTTGAGTACGTTCACCGACTAAACGAAGGAGTCGACGGAAATACGGAATATGCGAACAGCGCGACGACTCGCATAAGCTTCAATCTTCGTCTTCCATCGCGAAATAGGAAAAAGGAGGAGGGAAAGAGAGAGAGAGAGAGAGAGAGCGGGAGAGAAGAGAAGGACAAAGAAAGGGATGGAAGGTCGGAGAGAGTGGCTCAGAGAGAAAAAGAGAAAAGATCGCTGGGGTGGATCCATAGAACAACTTTTATCCGACTGGCATGGAATTGAAAAGCTTTTTCCAGCTTTCGAACTTTTACACGCTAGCTCTCTTTCTCTCTTTCTCTCTCTCTCTCTCTCTATACCTGCGAGAAAATAATCGTATACGGCTTGAAGACGAATACTTTACTTTAGTTTTTCCATCAACGAATATATATAAGATTAAGATTGAATTTGTATTATCTGCTCGAGCGTAGTAAAAGTTCATTTAACCGAAATACCATTTGTGTTTAACCGTTAGACCATTTAGAGAAATGTTAACGTTGTCCATGACGGGACAACCTTCCCTCGGTGGATTTCCACGAGTTCATTATTTCGTAAGGAAAAGTAATTCGCTCGCCAATCAGACTGTCTCTTACATTATCCGCCGGCATAACGATCTCGAAGCTCGATTCGCCTATATTCTTATTTTTCTCTTTCTCTCTTCCTTTCTATGCTACTTCTTCATCTTATTCTTCTCCTTCTCCTAACTCTTCTTCTACAAGCAACTTTTTGCATCCTCCTTACCCGTCCTCGGATGTCAGTGATGAATGGGTCCTGGCGAACCTCCAGGAGCTGAGGAGGAAAAAAGATAGGTATCCCGGTCTGTGCAAGAATTACTCCAAGACGAAGACGTCCTCCTGCGCTATATGGGGGTGTGAAAGAAGAAACGACAACACGAACGCCGCGAAGTCTGAGACAGACGCCGAGCGATAAAACTGGGAAGCCTGTCCTTGACGTTGTCTTTTTCATGATTGATCGAACCTAACCGTAGTTCAGGCAAATGATCGTTAATGATATCCATCGAGCGAGAAACCAATCTATTATTAACAACGTCGTATTTTTTCAAAGCTTTTATTAAGCTCATATTTTTAATTATCATATATGTGTTATTAAGAAAGCAATATCTTATATATCAGAACGAAATAAACGTAGAACATAATCATTTGAAATATTTCAAGCTTAAAACGTCAAATTCGTCACGCATAAATTCGTTCCTGATTTTATAGTCGAGACATCCGTAAGACCAGGTAATCGACTGAAAATGTTTTGTGTTTGCTTTAAACGTGGGAAAAAGTCAGCCCTTTCTTTCCTTTCTCCTTTCTCTCTTCCTTTCGCACCTTCCCTTCCAACTTGAAGATCCTATAAATCTGCATATGCATGCATGCTTGTATTCATCGCCGATAGAAAAAGATTTCGATGCTACTACTATCCAAAGATGAAGGGTTGTTTTTATTCCGGTGGAGAAGTTTCGAGGATCTATCGGAAAGACAAAGGGAAGGGCAAAAGAGGGAACGAAAGATAGGCGAAGGCAAGAAAAGAGCAAGGGAGAACTCGCTACTTGAATTTTCCATTTCCCAGAGCACGAATAATATAAATAATATTTGTACGAAAAAATTCATACATATATTTATTAGGAAAAAATAATCGTCGTTGATATTTTCAAAGTTTCTCTCACTTGTTACAATTAACAAATCGTAGATACTTTTCATAGATGATAGTTTATTTTGTAGCACGTATCATCTAAAAGTAATAAATCAAAATCGAGTGCATCTTTCTACGACAAAAGATCCCAGGGAATTTTACCCTCGTTCTTGGGAGACTCGTGGTTTTCAATGGCGGTATGGTACAATGGCTTCGTGGTACAAATATACCTTAAAAAGCAATTAATCAAAGCCACGGGTGAAGGTTGGAGGTCGAGAGTCGTTTGACAGTTCGATATATGATTGCGAAATATTATCGTCTAACTTTCAAAAGAAAGTCCTTATGGTTTGTCAAAACGTAGCTTTTATTAATGCATAGACATTCATCTAGTCCATACCCATGTTTACATTAGCATTTTGATAGACGATACGAATAGATTTACACAAACAATTGGTAATTTTCGGGCAATCTCAATTAAAGTTCATCGTTCCATCTCTTTATCTTTTTCGCATCATTTCACTTTCTTTTAGCTTCTCTCTCTCTTCAAATTTCTCAATTAAGTACATCGGCGGTCGTGCGCCAATGCGCTCGTTTAACCTTCCATTTTTCCAACACCTCGCCCTCTATTTATTTTCTTAGTAAATTACTTGAGGACGGTCCGGGACATGACGAAGGGGTGGTTGGTAGGATGAATTGTCAACGCGGAGTAAGAGAGAGAGAGAGAGAGAGAGAGAGAGAGAGAGAGAGGGGGAGAGAGAGAGAAATGAGAGAAAGACGAAAAGAGACGATAGCAACGAGACAGAGAGGAAGAGAGTTTAAAGACGCCTACACCCACCTGTTGAGACGCTCTCATAATTAATTCCATTTCACACCGCCACGCGCTGGCTTTCCTGGATTCAGAATAGACAAAGAGAGAAAGAAAACAAAGGAACGAAAAATGCGTCTTTTTCTTGGATCATAGAATGAAAAATACCTTCCAGGAAATGGTAGTTGTTTGGTTTTTTTGTTTATCGATATAGCTTGGCAGATGTTCGCTTAAAAGATATTCATAAGCTTATATAAATAACATCGAAATGTATTTATTTCTTAAGAAACCTTAGTTAAAAAAATTTTAGGAAATCTGCTTTGAGGAGGATCGAAGAAACGAATAGAATTCACTTCGATAGAACTTCATTTCGCATCTATACCTTAGCGCGTTTCAATCTTTCTTCAAGTTTGGAAAGCCGCGGGGCCGTCTGCTACTTCGGGTAGTTCCATTTCAATTTCATTCCGTCCCTCCTCCACCACTCTCGGCGCCATCGTTCGAGCTCGAAGCTCGCAGAAGAGCCAAGGAGTATCTACATTATGCTGATACGAATGAACCATTTCTTCTACCACCAGCTTCTCCACCTCTATAGCACACCCTCCTATTCCTCTCGCTATACTTACCCTTCTGACTTCTCTTATCCATCCTCCCAATCCTCTATATTGAGAATATCCCATTTACCTTTTCTTTTTTTCTCACCTCTAATGTAAGATCCGTTAGTAGACTTTCTTGCTTTCTAAGACAAAGAGAAGATCTTCATTTCATAAATTTTCTGTACACGTGTGTGTTTTTAATATCGTCATATAGGCAAAGTTATCAAAATGTTTATTTAAAAAAGTATTTAGAAGAAAAGCTTAACATTTCGTTCATGTTTTCTCGTTCCTTCAAGAAATACAAATATTATCCATAATCAAACCCGTGGGACGTCGAGACATAACACGTCGAAGTCGAGAATCAACCAAGCTGAAGCGCGAAATGGGAATAGCGAAAAAGGAAAAAAGAGGAAATAAATAAAGAAAACGTAAGAGAGCGAGAGAGAGAGAGAGAGAGAGAGAGAAAGAGAGAGAGAGAAAATAGACATAGAGGGTGAAAAAGAAGAGAGGAAAAGCGTATCCCGCGAAGGGTTTTTCTTCCAACGTTGCTTCCACCTTCCACCGCTTTTTTTCCGGGAGAATTCACGCGAAATATCGATTCGCCATGGCAGCGTGGAGCATATAAATAAGAAGAGTTTTCCTGCGTGCACACGCGTCACTGGCCACGCCACATCCTGGCAGCCCCTCCAGTTGCCTCCTCGTTTCTATCTATCTCTTTTTCTCTGTTTATATATCTATATATATATATATATTTCTTTCTCTCTCTCTCTCTCTTTCTTTATTCATCTCTATCTCTTTCTTTCCCACTCGACATTTGCGTCACGCTGAGAATGAGAGAAAGAAAGATAGAAAAAGAAGAGGAGAGTTGTCGCTCGGTGGGGGTGGCTTGGGGGATGAACGGGCCGTGCGACGGAGAATGCGAAAGAGACGGGCCAGAAGGACGGAGATTATCCTGCGGAACTTTTCGACCGCCGGGGGAGAATCTACTGCCTGCGAACGAAACATCTCCCTCAAAAAGCACCCTCCTCCTCGAGTTCCTATTCCTTCTCCTCCTCCTCCTCCTATACTCTTCCTCCTCTTTCTCCACTCTCCTCGTGTCCACCGTCCTACCCCGCACGTTCACCTCTCTCGTATCGATTCATCCGCGATCTCGGCACCGCCGCCGGATATACCTCCGCGCGTTGGGGGACAAAAAGGAGAATTATGACGCTGCCGGAGGAAGAGTGGAGGGAAAACCGAACAGAGGAGTTCGAGAGACACGAAAGATATTTCGCTTTTTCTTCTCAAACTTTCTTCCTCTATGTGTTTCGGTAGTAATCATTTTGCAAAATATTCTTTTTTATACCCCGATTAAAACGCGAGTTATGTGTTTTATATCTTTAGGGTAGTATCTAGTAGGAAAGTATTATATATTGCGTACAATCGTTCGTTAGATTATTTTTCGTTAACACAAATCGGATCGAAGTTTACGGTACACAAAGTAGTATCCTTAATGAATTCTCAAACTCAAATTAAAAGTTCGAGATTGTCCGCGAATGCAGTCGATGAATGCGACACTTGATTCCGTAACAATGCAAAGTTTGGCTCCGTTTATACTCTCTTTCTCTTTCTCTTTCTCTTTCTACCTTTCTATTGCTTGTTCATTTCTAATTTTACTATCTCTGTTTCTATTCGAGTGAAAAAAGGAGAAGGTAAAAAAATACATGAAACGAGTTATCGGTTGTTTTCTTTACGATACTATTCGTAGAGTTTTCGTGTATTGCTCTTGTTGGAAGAAATTTATTTTCTTTAATAAACATCAAGTTATTCTTTTAACGAGGAGGAGATTTCTTCTATTCTAGTTCGATTTATATGCTTTGTTAATTACAAACTTATTCGTTACCTAAACTATTTTTTTATCTTCTTCTTCGAAGAAAGTGCGACCGACCGTGCTCGGTTTTTAAAGGACGTAAAAACTCTTGTTTATTTTTTCGCAAGATTAGTGTATCGTGAGATATAATAAAGTATATGTATATTTTCATAAATGTATACAATTGTCGACATTTTATCATCAGATAAACGATGCTCGTTTACTCAATTAATTAGGATGGTTATGAAAGGAAAGAGAATGCTTTTCATGAAATTATTTTTCTTTAGGAAATGGCTAAGTGCTAAAATTGTTCGAAGGAATCTTCAGAAATATAAAGTTACACATTTTCTACTACAAATTCTTTTAGTTTATCGAAAGGAAAATGCTCGAAAATGGACTCTCAATATTTTTTTTTCTGTCGAAATAAGGGAAAGAAAAAATAAGAGAAAAGAAAATAAAAGAAAAGAAAACAAGAATAAAAGGGAAGAAGAAGAAAAAAAAGTATAACTTCGAAAGAAAATAAGAGGCAAAAGAAAGGAGAAGGAACGCTTTTACCCTGATTCCGTGGCCAAGTTCGTAGGTAATTTTCCACGGGAAATCTAGCGGGCTACATCATTACCTACTATATGCAGCTTTTGGGTTCGCGTTTACGTGAGAGGGGAAGAAAAAAGAGTGTGTGCGAGAGAGTAAAAAAAGAGAAATAGAGGAGCGATGGAAAAAGAGAAGAGAAGAGAAGAGAAGAGAAGAGAAGAGAAGAGGAGAGGAGAAAGAGGAATGGGGTATTACTCCCTCCTTTTTCTCTCCCACCTTCTCCTCTTTCTCCCCCTCCTAGCTTTTTTCTCCCCATCTCGCTCCATGCAAAAAGCGAAAGAACTTCGTTAGTTCGCGCACTTCGTGTAGGGTTGCCTTCGAGCTCTCTCTCTCTCTCTCTCTCTCTCTCTTGTCCCCTCTCTTTCCCTCTTCTGAGCCGAACACCCCTCCATAGACGTCGCAAAAGCTAAAGGGTAGGGGGTGGTTGGCGGTGGGCGTTGGTTACCGAGGGCTTCTCGTCGACCTCTACTCTATCTTTTTCTTTCTACCTCTCTATTTCTCCCTCCCATCCTTTCTTTCTCTTTTTCTCTTCCCCTTCTTTTTCCATCCACCCGAAGCCATCCCTCCTACCACCCTCGAACACGCGTTGGTAGGGGTGCGAGGATTGTATATTCGAGATAAACCATCCTCCCCGTCGCCGGCAATGTCACGCGTGCACCGACCATTTTCCTGAAATATAATGTAACTGGCAACGATGATAAAATATGGCGCGGCTGTACGAATTACACGTATCCCTGCATCTAATAAGGACACGGACCTTTTCATCACTTTCCTTTCCCTTGTGTTCTTTCATTTTCATTCTTATCAACGTACTATTTTTACCGTGCATCAAGAGCGAAAACTTATTTCTTATGGATTTTATTTTATTCATTTATTATTTTTTTCTTATTTCTTTAGTTAACAACTTTTTTCTTCGGGAGGGGGCAGGGCGACGAAGAATGTGAAATCTAAAGAAAGTAATAGTCGAGATTGATGGAAAGAATTTTGTTAAAGTCTTACGAGAATGAACGTTAATTTATTTTGCAATAGATTTTTTATTCGTATTTTATTAAAATTCACTTTATCACATTATCATATTAAAATGATCACACACAGGTTTCTTCGCTACAAAGTTATTATACGTATTAAGTTTTATAATATATTCGTACGCTATGTATACGAAATTACAGTATTTGTAAAATATTCGAAATTCACAACGTTCCAATTTAATTTCACATGTTCTTGCCGATTTGAATTAAATGATCGCAGAACATTATCGGGTTCACTTAATTTTCGAAACATCGAAATAAATTCACTTTTCGCTCACTCGTATTTTAATAGAGTACCCGAGTAAATTACTTTCAGTTATGCGTTACTTCGAGGATTTTTCGTTTCGGTAGGAAATCAGAAGTAATCAGAAATTCGGGAAGCGTGTCAGTTGAATTTCATGTTGGAAGATCGACGGGATGTGCGGAACCAATGTACCGAGCGGTCAGTCGTTTTGCGAGCTACTGACCACTTGCAGTTGCATCCAATGC
Organism: Polistes canadensis; assembly: GCF_001313835.1. Classification (NCBI taxonomy): domain Eukaryota; kingdom Metazoa; phylum Arthropoda; class Insecta; order Hymenoptera; family Vespidae; genus Polistes; species Polistes canadensis. The sequence goes on from NW_014569588.1 coordinate 481,486, forward strand.
ACGAGGTGCATTCACACACGCGCGCGTGCACGATCGTCGGTCCGTCGGGGTGGGGCCAAATCGCACGCGAACACCTTTCTGGAATTGGATTTTTATGTATGGTCAAACGTGTCTCTTCAAGCTGATCGATCATTCTTTCACATCTCTCGTGTGAACATTAACAAAATAAAAAGAAAAAATAATATTCAGAATTAAAGATATGCAGTATTGTTTTTTGTTTCTATAAGCACTCGACTATTTAATTTTATTCTTGTTGTATTAAATGTTCTCTGCGATTTCGATAAGCACGCGTTTCTTTTTTTTTTTGGTGATCGAAGCTCCGTGACAGTTTCCTAACAACTAATGGACCTCACCCCTTTAGCTAGCAAAGTAATTCTTCCCTCTCCTTCTTACTTGCTCTTTCTCTTTCTTTTTCTCTCTCGCTTTCTCTCATCTACAGCCCCGCTTTCCGAGCCGTCCGAACAAAGGCTTCGAATAAATACAAATAGCGCTTTCGAACAATGGCTATCAAGGTCTCCGCCTATAACGTTGTCTATCTCGTTGGGTTCTCTATCTCGTTCTTTCCGTGTTACTTTTTTACTCGATATCGATCTTTTTTGGGAGACGGGACTATATCGAGGTAGGCCTATGAACCAAAAAGGAATACCTGCTGCGAATCGGTCTTCGCGCTATAATTGGCTTTACTAACGACGTATCACGGCATCCGTTTCTATCTGATTAGCATAGTCGATTCAAGATCTTTTTTGTCACGCGCATAATCCTAAAGTTTGCGCTTCGAAAGGGTTCACAGTAAAGCTTTACGATTATATATATTTATATAATGTGTACATATATATATATATATATATAACTCTTGTGATGTGTCGTTTTCAAAATTGAATATCAATTTTTTCTACAATTTCGTCGAGGTTAATGCAATCACGAGCGTGACCATTTCTCTCTCTCTCTCCCTCTTTCTCTTTCTCTTACTATTGTTTTTCTTTGGAGCAAGAGTTTTTTTTATTTTTCTCTTTTATGCAAATCGGATACGGGTATGGGATTACGGTAGCAGGGTAGCAGGCTGTGCTTTTGCCAGTCAGCCCTGGTTTTGAATAATTCTTTTGCGACCCATTCGAACGGTGTTAGTTGGGTGAGTGAAATTCGAACGGTCGTATAAGGGCGATGAAAACGAAGAAGAGTAAGGCCGATGAAAAGCGATATTTACTTTCGTTTGTGGTCACAATGTTGTTAGCCGTGTTACCATGCTATCTTAACAATTAATTTTTTTACCCAGGTTTCATTTTATAAATAGATATCTCGTTAGCAGTTGAAACATCTTATCGTTGAAAGTGAATGTATACAAAGAGTACTTTCTCTGCTTAGAGAAAAAGAGATTGTGCAGAAATAAAAAGAATAAGACCGAGATTTTATAAGGAATCGTTAAGATTTGAAACATGATTTCTTATATAAATTTAGAGACTGTCAAAGTCGAAGGGTTTTAATACGAGGTCAATGGTACTCGAAGAAAGACTCGAAACTCGGACGAACGATGGGTCTGTTGACCTCGAAGTTTTTTTTACTGGAGGAACTGTAATCGGACCACCCTGTCATTAGCATACAAAAGATTCGCTCTCGGTGGAGTGCGCCTTGCGGTGGTTAACGACAGTCATTACCAGAGACTGCCAGCTCGTAAACTTTTCTCCTGGTCCTTCAAAATTCGTCCCTCCTTCTTGCGAGCGTACTTCCGCATTCACCTTGCTCGTTTAAACATTTATTTGTATTCGCTATTGCCTCGTTCCTTAAAGGTGTGTTAGGGCGAACGGCCCTAAATGTGTAAGTAATTGTACACACGTCGCAGAGCTGCATACTACTGTGATGTACGTTTCGTTTAAGAACGAAATTCTTTTCGAGAATACGAGCTAAATTATGAGCCCTTAACGACGAATACAAAATTCGTAACACGTGCACTTAACTATTCTTCCTCTCAAATCGTTTTTCTTTACAAACGAACTAGTTACGATCGAATAATATTGAAAGGGATTTCGGTGAAATACCTTGATAGGTCTACGACTACAGATCGTAACACATGATGATTGTCCAGTCCTTTAAAAGTCGAGCTTCAAAGAGAACGAGTTTTTTTTCCTTGTGAACATGGAAACGCTTTGGCGATCCAATAGAACGATGCGAGGCTCTCTTTCATATCCGCTTCCGTTCTCACAGAACGGCCAACGCAAGAAAAAAAAGAAGAAATAAAAAAAGAAAGAAAGAAGACAAAGATATATCCGTCAGTGTTTTCGAGCTTCGTACGATCCCGTCGACAATGAACACGCTAAGCAAGACGAGGTGGTACGGCCGTCTTGAGAAAAGTCTCGCCAGGAAATGCTATCGCCTTGATGAAGAAGGAAACGTCTCTCCTTTTTTTGCGTCTCGCGTTCCTTTTTGTCGTCGGCGGGTGAAAGGGTAGCTAGACGATGACAACGTAGGGAGAAGGAGAGAGAAAGAGAGAGAATGGGAGCAAAGAACGTGGCAAAGAAGAAGAAGGAGAGGATGAAGGTCGTCGACGACGTGTGGGAAACTAGCCCACGGTATGCAAATCCAAGGAGTTGTGAAGCAAGCGAAAGGCTAGGGGCAAAGAGAAAGAGAGAAAGACTCAATGCAAAAAAACACCAACATTCACATTGGCATTGTGCTCGGCTCCCATAATGGGACAGTGGCACCGATCTTATGTAAATCGAGCCAGAGATCAAAGACTCCTTCCTTACGGAAGCTTGCTCTGCAGATGCATACTGTCTTCCGTAATTTCCAATTCCGACCTTTCTTATTCGTTTACTCGAATCGTTCTCGCATGTGCACACTAAGGCGCATTGGTCATATCTCTTTTTCTTTTTTTTATAGTTTTTGTAGGAAAACTTTATTCTTTATTTATCATTAATGTTACAAATTAATGTTTGTAATATATAATGTGGTATGGACATAATAGTTTATCATTAATTACTTTTTTCATAATTTTCTTGAATATCTACGGGGGATTTGATGTGTTTAACAAGTTGATTTAGAACTGACACTTGAATTGTATCGATGTCTTCTAATGGACAATAGTCGTCTTCGACAGATCTGTAAATAAAATAACACTTTTGGTTAAGATTTTTAAAATGAACAGTATTTGGTATATGAAGTCTCTAAGTCAAAAACATTAAGTTCATTTTGTTATTTTTGGAGAAAATAATTTGTCTTTAGTATTACGAGCGTGAAATGAACTTGTGAATAAAAATTAAAATCGCCCCTTGTACCGATGATCATAATACAACTCGTTAAAATAAACCACTCGTGTTTTTACGTCGTTTTCACTTTCACTTTTTGTCTCCCGTCTGGTTTAATCGGTCCTTGGCAAAACTGTGAGAGAAACTCGGAGCTGTCCAGAGGCGACATCCGGCGGCGTTTCCGCGTCTCTCCCGGAAGCTTGAAGTGTTAAAGGGCGAGGGATTGGAAGTGGGCCGAGTGGGTGAATCGATTTTTTTTTCCTACCATCTCTGAAAATGAGGGTGATATTTCTCTAATTTCAACGCGAGATGGCACCCAAGTATCCATTTATGGTAGTATTCTCTCTCAAACTTCATTTTATTTATTGATTAATTGTAATTTTTTGTTAACACTATTATTTCGTTCCGACTTTAATTTTATATTCCATTGATATTAAAAATTAATGATACCGATTCTTCTTCGTCGGTCTATGCGTAGAAAAGAAATTAAAAAAGTTGAGATAGATTTATATAGACGTCATAGAATATGAGATGTTTTACCAATTAGATATACGTTTTTTTTTAATTTATTATTTATAGAAGAATAAATAAAGATTCACGATAATTGATACATACAAAGATGAAAATTGCATATTAACATGGAATATATTTATGCATATCATTGTATCTTGTTCTAACTGTTCGGATCATTTAGAAGTGTGTAGATTTCTTTAAGAAAAGCCATAATTAGCGCCTAAAAAAGCGATTTCAAGAAGAGAGACATCTGTCGACCAATTCTGAAAGGTTCAAGGTCTGATTTTGTGCACCCCTATAAAGCCCTCACCCTACCTTCGAAGAAGGTGGGGCTTGATGGTAGTCTAACGTCTATGTACCCACCCTTCGGACGGCCCTTCCATACCCACCATTTGTGTAACCTCCCTTTTCTCTTTTTCTAACCCTCCCAGATTCTTCTTCCGTACCATCTGCAACGTCGAAATCCACGTAGAAAGAATGGTGCGAGGAATTCAATTTGGCACTCTTTAAAAATATTCGACAGCCGAAATTTTTTAACCACTTTTTTTTGAAAATTACGCCTAATCGAGATCAAGAATAAATTCTTGCATTGGCATAAAAGAATAAAATCTTTTATTTTTATTCTTATCACAAATTGAAAATCGATATTGTATTTGATTATTTTTAATTGATTTGTTTTCTTACCTCGAAATAGTAACGATGGTTGGCTCTCCTGGTATAGCCTCTAAGAAGTTTGTAAATGTTATGTTTATCAGACGTTGGAGATCGTGTGGCGCAGTAACGTGATGTGGTAGTTCGGTGTCATCTATAGTGCAACCAGCATCGTGTATTAAATTCCAATTGATTTCTGTATCTTTGTATGCTTTTGTTACTTGCTCGTAAATGAGATTTACAGCTTCATATCTGCAATGAAAAATAAAAAATTGTAAGGTAATTAAATAGAGAGTGAATGAGCTTTATTTCAATAAATATATTTAAGTAATTTGTACTTTGTTAAAATACAGCAATGTTTTACATTTCCAGCTTGTAAACGTCATCACGGGGATATTAATATAATGTTTTATAATATATAAAGGGGGAAATAAGGAGATAGAGAAAGAGAAAAAAACGATATAAAGTTGAAATGTATGAACGATAACATGGGACTGCGAAAGTCCTGTGAAGCATTTCCTGAAAGCACGCGAACAAAGTTAACACAAACACGAGGCCGGTTCCGGGTGCTTGTAATTTGTATCGTTTCTTTTCCCTCCCTTTCTATCCTATCACTTTTTCTTTCTCCCTTTCGAGGCTCTCTTACGTACTTATACCATCCTCCGCTTTTATCTTTATCTGATCACAACTTTTCCATGTTCTCTCTGCAGCTGTGGGTACTTCCGTGCATTTATATTGCCCCACTAATAACAAAAATATTCAACGTAATGATCGAGTTATGTTTTTCGTTAGTTGTATACAAGCTATTGAGAGTCATTAAGTATGATTCATTTTAAAAATAAATCGGATCGAATTTAAAAGACGATGGAGAAACGAATTTGATCAATTAAAAAGAAAGAAAAAAAGCAGAAGAAGAAGAAAAAGAAGAAGAAGAAAAGAAATTTCTTTGATGATTCCGTGATGTTTATTATCGACACCCTTCGAAATAATTGGACTTGGAATACTCGAAATATCGAATTAAGCAGAAGAAAAAGAACCAGGTGCCATCGTGGAAGCACAGCGGTCTTCGTTCGCTAACGCGTTAACTGTTTATAAGAGGAGACCATCCTCTTCTTTTTGCCCTCTTTTCCTTCGGTGAATATTAATTATTCTCTTGGAAGAGAGCACCTGCCTTCGTCTTCGAGGTGGACGTAATACCTACGGATATGTCTACGTGTATATTGTATATGGATCACGACTCATGATTCTCACCACAGATTATTCTAACAGTTGTGCAAGGAACTTAGTAACGATCGCTCTCAGGGATAGGAAACCGGTCTCGCTGCTTATTCGACCTGTTATTTTTGAGACGTTTCGTGCCGCTTGTGCTACCGATGCACCTTGTCGCAGAAAATAACTACTCATTTTTGAAGATCCTTTTTAGGAAATCGGAACCATCTATATAGGCTCGTTAAGGGGATCTAGTTATACCTGCGACCTAACGATACCTACTTGAAAATTCCTTATTTAACGAAACAGTCAAGACTAACTCGGATTATCGGTAGCAACAAGATTTGAGTGAACATCATTTCGAAAAGCATGTTTCTCATCGTGCACGTGTTTTAATCCTAATTAAATATGGCCCTGAAGAAGATAGAAAGATATTGAACGGTTAACATTTTTTGCACTTATCCCGAAAGGCAGATGTCAGGATGAAATCTTTTTCATTCTTTTGCCTTAACAAATCTCGACATCGTAATTCATAATTTTCCTACTGTAACCGGTTCTGTCCTTCTCTTTCAACCTTTTTTTTTCTGATACGTTAACAACGAATACGGAGTAGAAAAATGTATAAGTTCTATAGACTCATGCATATGTTACTTACACATTCGTAAGGAAGAAAGAGGAAGAGAGAGACAAAGACAGAAAGAGAATTAGGAGAAGAGAGGAAGAGAGATGAAGTTGGTCCATGTCGCTCGGCGAATGAATTACGAACAATGGCGGGCAACGTTAAAAAAATAAAGGAAAGAGAACGGCAGGAAAGAGGAGGGGGCCCTCATTAGGAAGTGCGCCCCCTGTGTATTTGTCGATAAGGGGACCTATATGCAAATGGCGTCCCTCGTTGAGAGGCGGAAGAAAAAGTTTCTCTCCCTTTCCTTTCCTCCGACAATCTCTCTCTCTCTCTCTCTCCCTCTTTCTTTCTCTTTTTCTCTTTCTCTTTTTCTCTTTCGACTACTCTTTCTCTTTCTCTTGGTGCAGGAATAATACTCTACGATGGCATGGCAACGTAGAAAAAGGAGGGTATAATGTATCGTAATCAGATGATCAATTATTGAGAGCACGGCAAAAAAACAACGAGGGTTGACATACGACTGACAGGATAGGAACGTATCCGGATATGCTAGGGGAGCTCCTTCCATTTCTCTCACGATTTGCTTAAGGGGGTTCTCCTTGCTTTGAACTCTCGTTTGAATCTAGCTTTGAGAAATTTTTGTCTCGATCAAATGATAAATTTATAATCGATCGACGTATTTTTGATTATGAGTACTTTTTGTTCTTGTTCTTTTGAACTCTCTTTTAAATCTAGTTTTGAGAAATCTTTTATTTTGAGATAAAACGATAAATTTATTATCATTGGAAATATTGTATTACGAATATTTTTTTTTTCCAAACGGTAAAGCGAGTATTTTTGTAAAAGAAAACACAAGTGTCTGGAATTGAAATCATTTATTAAATTGAGGATTTTAAAAAGGGTAGGTAATAACATCTTGCGGTTTGTTAGCTCTTCGGCTCTCACGGCGGAGTCGTTTAAACCGATGAGAAGTCGTGCCGACGAAAAAGTAAACACCCGTTGTATGAAGAGGTTCGAGCGAAGCATTAACAAGATATCCTGCATTGAAAACGTATCGTTTTTTTTTCATCCTTCATGCCAGGTCTTCTTTTATACCGTAACTATGCATACTTTTTGATGTATACACACTGACAGTGCAAGGACAATGCACCGATATCGAGTTACTAATTTGAGTAAAGGGTGCTCATTGGAACGAGATGACGGATACAATGGGAGTTAGACTTTTGAAATTTTATCAATACCACATTTCGTTATTATACATAATTTATATGAGCATAACGAGAATGTTTCTTATATCTCGTGAGACCATAATATAAATTTTTGTAACTTCGAAAGCTTACTTTTTGAAAATTTCATTTATATCATGATAATTAATAAACTTTTAAAAATTCTTTATAAAGATCAAATGAAAACGTTAATAATAGGAATTTAGAAAAAGTCTATACATAGCGATCTACGGAAGCAAATAATCAGTTAATAGACTAAAGTATCTGTCCAATGTGTTTTTTTCTCTAATTCTCTGTCATTACGTTCATTTAGAACACAGTTTTTCAAATATGCGAGCAGGTAATGAGAACCGTTTGAACTGGCAATGGCTAATGATAGGTATATCTTGTTAATCAGAAAAATACGACTAATAAAAGATATACATTTTTCACGAGGGACGTCAAATGCATCGATCAATTGGTATTGAGAATCGAAAAATAGAAAGAACATCGAGTTGGGTTGGGTATCGGTCGATGTACCTGTTCCTAGGCACGTGGCATCGAAAACACGACGATTTGCCACGTACAAGTTGCAGGTAGTCCGGATGTGTTTAGGGTTGCAGCAGGTATGGTATATGGTCGCGATACACTGAAGGGTGGCTAAAGCCAATCAATAGATATTCATCCCTCATCGAACGTGTGATAGCATTATTGATACACGATGCATTCAGTCGCACCCCGAAAGATGCAGGTTGCACTGTTGCCATTGATACACCGTATCAAACTGGAAAGAGAAATTTTCATTAATAAATTATTACTACTGGGAATATTTTCTTTTCCATTTTTTATTATTGAATATTTTATTATTGAATATTTTTATTATTGAATATTTTATTATTGAATATTTTTATTATTGAATATTTTTATTATTTTAGTCAGTTATAATTGTGGTGTGTGTAGAGAAACGAGCAAATAGAAAAAATAGTCGAGTACCTAGATAACTAATTCTATTTGTATGTAATGACTGATATCAAGCATTTAATTAATTAACAGTCGAGCCACGAAAATGAGCGTGTTCGGGTTAGAGAAGTCGTCGTGCATGAAAACAAGTTGTCGGTTGAGATAGCGAAAGGAGAGAGGGAAAAAACGCGCGCTATGGGGTTACCTATGCACGTCCCACTGAGCGAAAATTTGCATGCGCGTTCCGGACTTAATTAGGTTACACGCGAAACGGGTTGAAGTTCACACGCTTCATTAGACATTCCGAAGGGTTGCCACGTTTTGATGTACGCCTTTACCTTGTCTGCCCTTTCTTCCTTTCTTTTTCTTTATTTTGCATTTCGCTGCGTCCTACATACCCTCTCACGCTCTATTTTTGCTACTCTTCGCCTTAGATGATCTTCTCGGAGGAAACAATTGTTTTTTAATGTAACGTTTTATTTTCTCACAAGTATCTTTCAAGTTTGCCAAAGTTCGATTATTGATTTTTATACATAGACATGTTATTACGTTGCTTTATTTATCCAAACAATCTTATTTATACATTTTTTAACAATAACGTTATGTTGGATATAAACCTTCAACCTTTTCAAAACTTGTGACTTTCGGTAAAGTTTCAGTGGTAGTATTTTAATAACTCAAGCAGACTTCTCGTTTCGTTAACAAGTTATAATTCTGAACGATTGATCGCTTATTTTTTCTGTTCTTGCGATAAGATCTACTTCCATTTTTTATTCTTTTTTTTCTCGTTTTCGTCGATAAGTTGACCGCAGAAACTGTTAATAATGTATTATGCTTTTAAGCCGTCGACTCTCGAACTCTCCGATCGTTGAGGTAAAGGGAGGTAAAGAATTCAATTCATCGTTTTGTTCGTTTTATAATTTCGTTGAGTGTCGTGGTCGAGAGTTGATTGGGAAAAAAAAAGAAAAAGACAGAAAACGTAGAACGTCCATTAAAAAGATAATTAGCGAAATAGATCTAGAAATTCTATGGCGTACGGAGAATAAATTAATGTAATTATCACTCGAGAATCGATGGATATTTGTGAAACGAAACGAATAATTAGAGTTCTCGTTCAACAAATTTTCTTTTCACTGGATAAAAAGAAAAACTGAAGATTTTGAATGACATTTTTATTTTGTTTCTCACGCATCACGTTGAGAAATATACTGGATAATAATTGTTAAAAATAATTTCCTGTACGAGCGGATCGGCAACGTACCTCTTATTAACATTCCAATTAACTCACCTTCTTCTCACCGTATTCCTAAACTCGTTTTCTAAGCGAACGGTATTAATCTCTGCGGGCGGCTGGCTTTAATATGCTAAACACTTTGTCAGTTTACCCTTCAGATACGCACACATAAATGCGAACTTGTAAACGATGCTTCTTACGAATAATTATTATAGATTAACTCGAAATATTTCAATAATATAGTTTAAATAAATATTTGTAGCATGCTAAAAATGTTGGAATAAACGAGTATGAATGTATGCGAGTGAGAGAATCGATTAGCGTGTGTGTAAGAAAGACTTATGTATTGATGCATGATCGGTTTGCGAAAGATCACGCCACATAAGTGATAAATCAGGAAAAACGATAAAAAACTTTGAAAGCTGTAATGTAGTAGATGATGGTTGTTAGAGGGGTATTGTAGACGTTAGTGATTAGACGAATACAATTGAAGTTTGACAATAGAAGTAGATGTTAGGCGAAAGTAGACGAATCTAGAAAAGTGTAGACAAACAGATGTTAGACGTATAGAAGAATACACGATAGACGAATAAACGGCAGCAGAGTAGAAGAAACGAAGAAGTGAAGAAAGAAGAGGAGACGATCGAATCATAGACGAAAGACGCGACGAAAAGTAAATACTACGAACAGACGATTAAACGATACGAAGAACGATCGAGGACGAGTTTACTATTACTTTTCCCTGCTGTTATTAACCTCTGTATAATTATTATAATTTCATTATATCCATGTAAAATATACTTCATATCTGAACGATTTTTTATTAGTATAATTTTAGATATTATGATTATTTAAATCCTTTGTGTGCAAAGAGATGTGTTGCACGGAGTATAAAATAAAAAAGAGTAACCGTTGTCACTATTTTGTTCTATTGTGATACATTTTTTTTTAATATTCAAATCCCGCCTTTGGTACATTCGAATGTGGAATTGGAACGTTCTTCTTTCGTAGATCATCCGATGGCAACGTGATCTCGCAAGAATTAACGAGCTCTCGTACGAATAGAGATGGGCGCGCTCGTATAAGTGTATACGTGAGACAAGATAGAGTAAAGAAAAGAAAGGACAAGAGAGAGAGAGAGAGAGAGAAGAATTTGTTCGAAGGGTCTCGTCTTTCGTTCTTTTTTCGTAGATGTAGTATTCCGTTTAGATTCTCAGACACGGGCGTGAGTAAGTATGCAAATGAAATAACGAGGGAGCTCGGGGACGTGGTTAAATCGTGCTCGTGTCTTGCCAACTTGCTTTTCAACGATTATAAATCAAGTACAAGCAAACGAATGCAAAGTAATTTTGTTAGGTTGACATTAAACAATTATTAGATGTGATAGATTTATTTTTATATAATATACGTTCCTCTTTTACATTATCTTTATAAATAATTTCTTGTTATAGATATATTTTTTCGAAATAAATCTCTATTGTAAAATCATTTATAAGAAAAACAATTAAAAGGATCGAGGATGGGTGAAGCATATTTTTTGGGAGGGCAGCACTGGTAAAGGTGAGTTCTTGAAAGGATCCATTACGCGTGAGCCGAACCCGAAAGGAGAAAAAACGACACATTGTGATGGTATGTATGCGTATGGGGTCGTACCACGTACCGTAAGACTAGAACAAAAGGTCGTGATAAAAACTGGGCATGAATCCAGGCCTCGGTAGTCGACAACGAGAAGGAGAGGAACAGGAGGGAGAAGTGGGTCAGCGGGGGCCTTGTGTTCTCACAAACTTGCCTCTACAGCTTCAGTCAACAACGTGCATATTCGCTACACGTTTGCTTGTTCGTTTCTCCGTTCACTTTTATCTCTACCGTCAAATGTGAAGTCAAAAAATGGCTTAGACGAAATCAGAAGGTTTAACACATTTTCTTCTGGGATATTCGGCGAATATATTTTACTCAAGACGTTTTCAGTTCTTGTGTTATCGTGAAAATGATCGTAGAGAAATATTTTTTCTGAAAAATACTCCGATCATTTGTCGACGGTTAGAAAACAGAGAAGAGAAGGTCTAAAAAAAAGGCTTTGTTCCAGACTTTGTTCCGAAACGTGGTCCATTTCCGTGCTCAAGCTTTAATTCGACCTAATTTTTTTTGCTCTCTTGAAAAATACAAAGCTAAGTGAGACAATCGAAGAACGTATGTTGAATGGTATAAAGGAAATTTTTTGCGCGCCTTTTGCACGCACGGACACAGTTCAAGGACTCAAGCCATTTCGAAAGGAGAAGCAGAGAGTGCCGAATATTAAGAACCGGAATTATCCCACCCCTCCGCACTCTTCTTATATTTATAAGCGTTTCTTCTACCTTCCTTTCGGAGCAAGCAGTTTTTAAGCGAGCGCCGGTCGATTCACTCCTTTTACGTGCAGACGAAGCTTCGAGCAAAATCGATCTTCGCATTTAAAGAAGACCGCGGTGTTATCCTCAAAGTTACGAACTTGGTTGGATTTAGCTGGAAAGCCACGAAGAAATTTCGACTTTGTTCGGCTTTGGTAACGAGTCTGGGATCGAGCCGATATCGAGGACAATTTTATTGGCGAGGGTGTTTTAAAGATGGCCGTTTCTATAGCAATGGCCGGTGATATCGTGGGGATGTGGAGCATTGGGGCATTGGCAAACAATACTTTTTTCCGCATGCAGTTGGCGTAGGGGTTCTCGTATGGCCGCTTAAAATGGAGAAAATGATGATGATTACTTTAGATTCTTTGAACGAGTGGATCTCGTATCTTCGTAACCATGGATTGACAGTCGTGCTACGAACTTTGATATCATAGATGTGGAAACAAAGAAAAAAAAATGCCTATGGCGCCAATGAGTTTCGAACCACAGGGTGCTTTGAAAACGATGAAAAAGCTTCTTGCGTCGTTGTCAGACTCTGTCGGTTTCATCCCTTCACTCCCCACCCCCAAGATCCTATACTTTTTACTCTACCGAAGAACCTGCACCCTCGCCCTATCCATCTTAATATTATTATTTCATTCCGCGAGGCCGTTTTTCAGGGCCTCCTTCCTCTCTTCCACCTACAACATTGGCCCTTTTCCTCTTTCGACCTAATCGTGCGAGCTTTCCTTCCCTTTAGCACTGAGAATCATCTTTTGTCCTTTTCTTTTTCTCATCACCCACGTAGATCTCCTCTTCCTCTTCTGTCACTGGCACCCTCTACTTCCTACAACACCATCACTTACGGATCAATAGGGTATGGAAGATAAACGCACCTAGATGGATCTCGGAGGGGATGTGACCGAGCAGAGTGAAAGAAAGAGAGAAAAAAAGAGAGATAAAACAAGGAGGAAACGAGCAAGAGGAAGAAAATGTCAGAATGATAGCCACATCATATTTTCCCAAGAATTTCCTTCCTACTTATATTTGTTCAATTTTCATGTCTATCTATAGTGTCCGTAGATTTTTATGTTGAAATGATGATACGTGTGAAAAAAATATATATTTGAAGCATATTTTTCGTCACTATCCAAAGTGTCTCGTGCAGAAACGAAGGGGAAGACGGAGGGACATTTACCGTCGCTTCTTTTATCGAAGGATGAGATGGAAGGCGGGCTTACTTTTTTTCTTTCTTCCTTTTATTTCCTCTCTCTTTCTCTTTCTTTCTTTCTTTCTTTCTTTCTTTCTTTCTTTCTTTTTTTCTCTCTTTTTCTCTCGCTCTCTTTTGGAAGGGGGAAATCGTTAGGAAAGCGACATGCAAATTCGTTTGAAAGTTTCGTGCACCTTTTCCCACTTCCACTACCCTCTGGGCATGAAGAGCGGGACAAGGGTAGGCTGTGAGTTTTCATAAGAGATAAAGAAGTAGAGAAAAAGAAAGAAAAAAAGGAAAGAAAAAAGGGAAGAAGAGGGAACGGAAGAGGAAGAAGAAGAATAACAACAAAGGTCATCGCAAATATTTCCCGCTCTTGTCTTCTTATTTTTTATTTGCTCGAAATCGTAGCATATTCAAAAAAGAACAAATTATCAAAGAAAACAACGAAAATTAGAGAATGATTTTATGCAAGACAAGGATAGCAAGACTTTATACGAGAGATAAAATGTTATGAAGAATGCGGTTTCTCAATCTCCAGAGAAATTGCGAATTTACTATTCGAATTCTTTCTTGCATTAGTGAAGATAAAAGAAAAAAAATGTTATCTGAATTTGCAACGATGTTACACAATCATTGGGTAAAATACTCGGATGAAATAATTTTTGTTGTGTTCCAAATGTTCGAGCTCAGTGCGTTCGAACGTAATTTTTTGAAAAAGACATTTTTTACATTAGACTTTTATTCGTTGCTTTGACAATAACAGTGAAATAATTATACAAAATTTAGAGATCATGTCTGTCTGAACGAGTAACATATTTTCATCCTCGTTTAGAAGGATTATCGCGTTCGCGTCGTATTCATTAACATTTGGAGGAAGAATTCAGAAAATTCGATGAAAAGGTTTTCACCGTGCTCTAGATACGCGAAATTTCTATATGTTCATAAATTTCAATTGAATATTTTCGTGATCGTGTAATGCTTTTAAAAGGAGGATTTGTAGTAACTTTGCCGAAAATGGTAGGTAAAATAGAAAAAAAATGAAAAAAAGGACGAAAGCATAGGAGAGTGAAAAAAAATGTCGATTCGGTTGGTTTCGGATCACTGCAATCGCTTCCCTTTTAGCTCTCCTTTCCTTTTTTTTATCGTCCGCGTGCCGTCGATGTAGGGGCGAATAGCAATATACGAAGAGAGCGAAGCCAAGCCCGTTTAATATCGCAGATCGAGGCACAAATGAATATTCATTAAACACATTTTTCCGATTTTAATTACATCCCCTAAGCGGATCTGGCCTGGGCTTACGCAGCGTTTCCCCCACTATTTTTTCCTTCTTCCTGCGTTTTCCTCCTCTCCTCTCGCGCGTAACCCTCCTCCTTCTCCTCCACATCGGAGGAGATTTCTCTTTCTCCTTTCTACTTTCTCTTTCTTCATATCCTCGTCGTCCGCATTCTGCGTGCTCTTTAATGAAATCCCCGCGGACGCCATTATTAATATCACCGGTCTTATCTGTGAACGCAATAAAGAATTACTTTGTTATTAATTCCAATGTCCGTCTCTCCTTTTTCCTATCATCGAATAAAATTGAAATGCCGGATCGGATCGGATCGAAAGACCCGTCTCGATTTGATGAGATACTTCTTGGCTAAGCCTACGGTATCCGTCTCAATTGAATTTAAAGACTGCCAAGAGGATGTTTGTGGCGGGAGCGTGTCACTTCGATGACGGATACAAATTTTATGTAGTCTTTTAATAGACTGGAAGAAGCAATTATTTTAGTTGACAATAATCTCTTTCTCTCTCTCTCTCTCTCTCTCTCTCTCTCTCCCTTATTCACTCGCATAATCTGCCATGGAATATAAAAATATGGATAAATTATTTTAACGCATCTAGACTGTTTTGCATTTGAACATTTTTCGATGAACTCTTTTAACTTTTCTCTACCCCTCTCTACTCTCTTTTTCTTTCCTCTTTTTACCAGCCGCACCTCTCTCCCGCATATCCCCAAATTTTTCTTTGTATCGCGTCTGGCCTGCTTGGCCTCACCCTTACGCACACACATGACGTGATGGCGAATGGCGAATCGTGCACGCATGCGCTCGATATGATATTTCCTTTCTCGCGACGTACGTCTCACCCCCTCGACACCAGCAGCCCCCACCCACCTGGTTCTGGAAGACGATGGGTGGTTTGGCGATGGTGGTAGAGTAGCGGGTACGGCTCGACAAAGTAAGGGTGTTGCTAAGGGCAACGCTAACGAGCTCCATGAGCGACGTCAGACAGGGCAACACACTCCCATAGCACTATCGCCTCTTCCCTCCCTTCCTCCTGCTGAGCGTCACGACAAACCCTCCTTCTCTCTTTTTCTATCTCCCTCTCTCTCTCTCTCTCTCTTTCTCTCTCTTTCTACATTTTCCACCTCCTACAAACTTGCTTATGTATAAATACATCCCCTTACGCCGTTAGCAACCTCGATATGCGATGTCGCGATGTCGAGAAGTTCTCGGCCTACCCTTACGAAGAAAGGCCCTTTAGACATAGAAAGCTGCGAATATAGTGCCCTTATCCATCTTTCGTCTTTATCCACGTGATTCTATATATCCCTTCGATTCCAACTCACCTTTCATCTTCCTCCATTTATTTTCATTTACCATCTAATCCATCACGTTCTATCCATCCCGTTATATACTTTCAGAAAAACATTTTTATACGTTAATACGGATGGATTTGATATCTTACAAATTAATATTATTTATATTAATAGAATAAGAATTTTTGTCTTATACTAGAAGACGTTTAAAAAGTTTTGTCTTTTCAGAAAGCCTTTTACAATACGGTGGTAAGGGATTGCTCGGTGTGGAGGGTGAATCACCGGGAGTTTATTGGCCACGACATTCTGTGGCGGAGGACTCGTCGGGGCGGGAAAGCAATTACGTAATCAAGTAATTAGTCCCTGACCTCGGGTAACAGGTTCCGCCTTGCTATTCAACCGACCTGACTTCCTCTCGAGACTCTTTCGATTTTTTTTTCTACTTTGGTATGGATCTTTTGAAGGGAAACTCGAAATGATGGTCTTATATTTGTTTAATCACTATTATTAATTAAGACAATAATTTTTGTTCGTTTTATCTTATAATATATCTCGACTAATTTGATCTCTCGAAAAATATATTCGACCAATTTTAATTATTTTTCTTTTTCTTCTTCTTCTTATAATTATTATTTATTTTTCTTTTTCAAATTGATACTCGACGAAAAAGAAAATAAGAAATAGGAAACATATGTATTATACAATATATACGTCGTTCGTCGAATCTTTATTACAAAGTTTTTTTAACGTAGCTGTGTGTAATTTTTCCAACCTGCAGATGACATCACGAGGATTTTATTTTTTGCCCTCGGAAAGCTGAGAGCACGCGGGTACGAGGGTGGAATTACGACCGGGGTTTCGAGCATGAAGCAAGGTAGGAAAGAGAGTGGAGGGTAGGTATGGCAGAGAGTAGATATGGGTGAACCTTACTTATTGTCATATTTTAATATAACGACGATGTAACAACGCTTCCACGACTCGTAACGTTTATTTCAATGCCAGACGTTTCTTCTTTATTTTCTTTCTTTTTTTATCTTTCTCTTTTTTCATCTCTACAAAATCATCTAAATATAATGTAATCTATGTTAGACAGCGTGATATGATATTATCAAAACTGTAATAATTTATAAATTGATCTTATGCATGAAAAAATAAATAATGTAATATTTATCTTTATACGATATTAACTTCATTTTTTGGTTAACCCTCTGTAGTCCCGAGTTACCTTAAAGTTATATTCTAATATAGAGCTTTTTTTGTATAAATAAATTTTTCCTTATGTGGCGTCCACACATATTTTTCTCTAATTTCTATTAAAAAATTGATCAAATATTCTTGTATTAACTATCAATTCTTGCTTGAAAAATTGGAATAAATTTAATATCATTGAAAATGGTTTATGTTAGTTTGTATTTAGTAGTTAATATTTGTTGTTTCCAAGTAATATAATTTATGTTTCCAGTTACGTGAAATATTCGGTCCATAAAGCGTTAAACGTAGCTTGTAGAATTGTAATGTTTTTTTATACATTAATTTGAATATCAAAATTTAATGAATATTATATATACGTGCATATATATATATGCAACTACGTATGTGTTCATCGTTAGTTTTTCTATTTTCCTAACCGTATGTACATGCTGTATCGTTTCATTAAAACTTACAAAGCCAATGTAATTTTGGGTACGACAGGAATAAGAAGGAAAATGATTGGATATTAAAAGAAAATGAGATACGGCTTCTGTTTCTGATAGTTATTGTTGAGAATAAATTATCCGCCGGCTTTTCGATGCTTTTTGAAGAACGTGCAGCAGCCACCGACGACTTGCACGTGGAAGAAATGAGGAGGATTGAAAGAACGGAGATACCCTCGCAGTCAAGGAGGAATGATCAACGAGGAGGACGAATCACCAGGCGGTGGAGTATTCTTTCTCGATCATTGTAGTAGATGGCACAAAGACTCATCCTCTTTTTCTTTATTTTTCCTTTTACCCTCTCCGACTCTCTTTCTCACTCTCTCTCTTTCTCTCTCTCTCTTTCTTTCTCTTTCTCTGTCTCTCTCTGTCTCTCTTTTGCTCTCACTCATTTTTACTCTTTCTTATTCAGCCATTTTCTGTTTCATTCTCTTCTGTATCAGTTTTCCCTCCCGCCAATTCCACCCTGCTGGATAATGCCGGCCTCTAAATAATAATGCCTCCGCGCAAAGCACAATGCGACATTTTCTCTTGTTAAATTATCTCTATGTCGCGCTTTTTTTCTTCGTTCCGGCCGATTCATCATTCTCGTCTTATCCAGTCTTCATCTTTTTTCTGTATTTTCTTTATCATTCTTCTCCATCGTTATTCAATGCGATTTTTTATATTTGATATGTCGATCATATTGTTTTTATTTCTGTTAAATTCTTATTCGTAAATATATATGTGCATATCTAATATAAATATGTATCGGGGAAAATGAAAAATAATGAACTCGTATTATACCAAATTCATAGTAAATAAAAATAACAGCAGGTATGCTTTAGAAATATTATTGTTCCACAGAGTAAGCGTAGTGGTTTTAAAATTAAATTCTTGTAAAGCGGAAGTAAGAGCCTACTACCATCGGGACCATCGGTAGTAATAGTAACACCCACAAGTTCAGACTCCGAGTTTTTCCTGCTAAACCGATTGTTAAGGGCTAGTATAGGCTACCCCGCAAAAGCATCCGAAGATACTCAGACTGAGAGATTTAAGAAGTCTCACGTTTTGAGGTATTCGAAAAACAACTTCCACCCTTCGTCAATTCCAATCGAAATCTTCGGAAAAAACTTAAGCTGGAAGGAAATTTTGGTCCGTCTATGGCGAAAAATCGAAGGTCTCCTATGTCGACGACGTACTTGGATTCCATAAATTTCTAATTTAAAATTTGCTTATATATCTCATAATATATTTTTCAATATATTGTATTTAATTTAGAAAAAAATCAATATAGGGGTAAAATATGATAGGCATTGTCAATGCTCGAGGGAAATTATTATCTTAGCAGAAAAACGAACGATATCATGGAAACGAATACATAAAAAATAAAAGGAAGTAGAAAAACGTAGAATAGAAAAAGAAAGGAACGTTCGAACGAATCGCAATCATTATTGAGTCTTCGATATTTTCACAAAGAGAGGTTTAAACTCGTGTGAGAAAACACGTACTACGGCTTGTCGTAAAATAATCCCCTATACCGGCTTATTGATCAGATCACAAGTCGTTGAAGCACACAAACCCTCCCCTTTAGTCCACCCCTCTTTTCCGCCGTTGCCGCCGCCTCCTTGCCACAGGGAACAGGGCATTTTTATTCGTGCAGTTTCACCCCCGTCATTCCTTCCACTTCGGCCTTCCCTATACCCCTCCTGTCTCTCGCTTGGCGACACGGGGGTGGTAAAGTCGTGGGAGCGCCATTTTTTATTTTACCTACGTCGAGCTACAGTCGCATGGAGATTCATTAATAACAAGCTGCCGCGGTTCCTACGAGGATTAGAGACAGAATGGGGAAAGAGGAGTGACGGAGTGATAGAAAGAGAGAAATGTCTGTTCAAATCAATTTTCCGACGAATATCGGAGGAAAAATAGAAGAAAATCGCACGGTACAGCGTCGACTGCGTAAAATATCAAAACGTTCTTTCCTGCCTGTGTAAATAATGATAGAAACGCAAAAGTGATACGAGAATCTTATTCTTCTTACGAGATAATATATATGAGAGACACACGACTTTATACGCACATAATTTATAATCTAAGTTTTATATACGTAATATCTAGACGTTATTATCTATAATTTCAAAATGGCGACCAGCAAGTGCGAATCGTCGAATACGATTTAAAGAAATTCAGTAGTGTAGGAGCTTTTATTATGCGCCAACATATTACTCTCTCCCTTCTTCCTCTTTTCATCTTTTTCGCTCCACCTCCCCCGCCGTCACTTTTATTCGGGCGGTCCTCAAGGTTGGTCCTCGTTCAGTGATGCCTAGAGGGTGGGTTCCTGCTCCTACGACGAAGAAAGAGAAGTTTCGGTCTTCCATCGGAGACGAGAAAAACGAGAGCCCGAGGAGGATGAAGCATAGCTGGTGGGGGTCGGTTAAATAAGGAACAGAAATAAATAGGAAGGGAAGAAAAGAGCTCGTTAGAGGGTCTCCGCGAGTTTCTGAGTACCCAACTACCCTCCGACCGAACTTTCCTCTCTCTTCGTCCCTTTCTTGCTCTTGCTCTTGCTCTCGCTCTCTTTCTCTTTCTCTCTGTTTTTTTCTCTCCTTCTTTTCCTTCCTCGCGTCATCTCTTCATCCTCTTTTCTAACCTCGCTCTCTTTTCATCCTTCCACGATCTCGACACTCTCTCGCGCCCCGATTTCAAGCAATATTTTCGTCGTTCCTTTTTATACCTTCCTTTTCGCTTTTTTCCGCGACCGAATTTCTGAAAAACGAATTCATTCCGAAGTACGCAATAGAATGGTTTCTCTCTCTCTTTCTTTCTTTCTTTCTTTCTTTCTTCCTTTCTGTAGAAACCAAAGATATATAGAAAAAAATTATACAATGATTTATATGCTTACTAATATTATATAATTTATTTTAATTAACGTACCAACACCGTTGAGAACGAGTTGTTCGTTATTTTATATTCCTGTTAAAATTGTAACAACAACTTGGCACGATTAATAAGAAGTTTATCAATTTAAATAGAATCTTGAAGCTGTTGTTTTAAAAATAAAAACGATAACAGCAATAAACCGCGCATTTGATAGGAATAGTTTTTGATAATGGGCTATTAATTGTTTCCAAATGCTTCTAATTTTAAAGAGTTAATTTCTCCCTAGTATATTCACCCATGCTCTTGTAAGAGGACAGCAACTAACCCTTTTATCAAGTAAGAGAGGGTGGAAAGAAGGAAGGAAGGAAGGAAGGAAGGAAGGAAGGAAGGAAGGAAGATGGTCGTCGCGACGAAGGGTCGGTCAGATTTAGCGAAGGGCTTTTCGTTGGTGAGTTTAACAGACTTTTGCTGGTCGACGTGTATCGAGGGGTTGAGGGGGTAGCGGAAGGAGCTGGTTTAGCAAGTTACGAGCAATTGCCCACCTCTATTCTGCGCCATTGCTTCCTTCTTTAACCGACCAGTCACCTTCTCTCATCGAGAGGCAAACCACCTCTTAGTTTCGAGGGGGCTACGAGGGTTGCGGTTGATAGAAACTGATGAAAATTGCGTGATTAACCGAGACCATCTCCCCGGCTTATCAACACGCTCCCGCGACCACAAGGATCGGAATGCCTTCGGGTTATTTAGTGACGGACAATCCCGAAGGACGATGGAAGCATTCTCTCCTATTCTCTTCCTTCCACTCGGTACTCAAGAGAGAGAAAGAAGGAGAGAGAGAGTACAAGATTTCTTAAAAGCAGTTCAATATCCCAATTGGTTTCAATGGATCAAATGACCTGTTTACTGTTTTATCTTTGGCAATGCTTACTACTGGATCAGTAAGTATATTGAAAGATCGCGTTTGCCGAAGGTTTGGAGATTTGTTGAAACAAGAACAATGAGAACTATTGTGTTCCTTCTTCCTTTTATTT
This sequence comes from Polistes canadensis, assembly GCF_001313835.1. Classification (NCBI taxonomy): domain Eukaryota; kingdom Metazoa; phylum Arthropoda; class Insecta; order Hymenoptera; family Vespidae; genus Polistes; species Polistes canadensis. The sequence goes on from NW_014569588.1 coordinate 502,869, forward strand.
TATTCATTTTTCTTTGATGTATAATATTTGTAAACATGTTTTATTTCTTTATTAATAAAGATTATATTATATATTATGTAAAGTCTAAGTAAAGAAAGTTTGTCTCGTATTTATTTACATTTGTATATTATTTATCTCTATTGATTAAAATGCCACGAACTTTCTTGATTATCTAATATATTTTTCTTTTTATATTCAATATACTGTTGAAAGTTTTGATATTTTGTAGTTGGTAAGACATCTTGAAGAGTCGTAGCCGATATCGAGTAGATGTTGGTAAGGGTACATTAATAGTCTCCGTTGGCCCGAACTACAGGTTTTCTTCGTCTTTTTCTCCCCTTTATTCCACTTAAATCTCCAGTGGATCGAATTATCCGACAGTCGCAAAATTACGCTAGCAGAATCAGCTCGAGGAGAGAAACCGAGCGAAAAGCTTAATACGGATAATACGCGGTCGATTGGTTCAATTAAACGAGTCCGAACAAATTCGCACGCTTAGTCTTCTATAATTCTTGAAAGAATTTTTCTATGAAAAATAGACAGAGAAAGAATACTCATGAAAAATGTATATATTTTAAATAATTTTCCTGTTGGGGTAATATTTTAATGAAGGTTTATATATGTAGGTTCGTTGCGTATTCGCAGGACAAAAATCGTTAGTATCTCGGAGTTTTTTCATATTTCTCAGCCATCTTTCCTGCTGCAAGATACGGCGTAATAGTCCCGTTGCTATCTGCCATTGTAATCGGAGGGTGGCACTATAGCTTCCTGCCGGTGTCCCAGAAAATTCACGTGGCATCGATATTTGATAATGCGATGGGTGGAGGGTACGTACATTCGACGAAGGTTAAGAAAGGGGGCTGGATAACGATCATATTTATTTTCTTCTTGCTTTTTCTTATTCTCCATGTAAAAGAACATCAAGCTGATGATTCTGTTTAAATAATAATCAATGTGTTTTCAGCAAGGACAAAAATACACTACTTGTAAATAATACAAAAACGTTTAAAACTGTATATTTTCTGAACGATTATAACATCGTGAAAGTTGTAAAAATAAATGTTATGGATATCAAATTTGAAATCGGGGGGTAAAAACTTAGTATATACATATAGCTTTTAACTAAGCGTTACGAGAAGCTTTTCAGTTAACCACGAAACACGTGGCGCCTCGGCCTTGAAGTTTCAGCCCTCCTCGTTCTCGGTAACGGTGGGGTAATGTAATCGGAGTCGCCTAAGTACATTAACTCGGAGCCACGACGGGATATCCCGTTCCTTCGTGGACCACTCTAATTGTCCCTTGCGAGTAACTATAACCGTGCTATCGCCCTTCAACTTTTTTTCTCTTACTTTTTATGTACACAACATTAATTTACGATCCGTCATTCAGCTAGTAAAAACAAATATCGTGCTAAATATCATATTACCTTGAAAACGATTAATTGATGCTACATAATATATTGTCGTAAATGAAATTGTTCATGTAAATCTTAAGAAAAATTTTCAAACAAAAATATGTATACCAAGAAAGATATTATTTTTGGCATGCGGAAGATACAAACGCATTTACCGAAGAAGAGAGTATTCTAAGCTTTCTACCAGTATTTAACTTGAGCGAATGGTCAAAGGAGTCAATGATGTGGTTAGACGATGACGCGACAAGGTGACCGTCCGTTGAAATATAAAGAAAAGCATCATGGATAGAGGGAGACTCTTCTGACGTGAGCCGAACCATGAATCGGGTTCAATATTCCGGAATTTCGAAGAATAGTCTTACGGTTTCTGGATTGGCTTGAGAGCAGACCATCTGGAAGATCGTCTTCCTAAAGGACCGGTCACCCTTACTTTGCATACTTTGCTAATATGTCTAAAACTATGATGGCGTAAGCGTCCAGAACGGACTTTACGAAGCGTAAGATCGTTCGGTCCTTAGGTCGTAGATAAATAATATCAATTAAACTTGTATCCAAAATTACCAATGATATTCGCCAAAGAAACCATGAATTTTCGAATTTGATTAATAAGAGTGAAAGATAGTACAGAGAGCATCGATGACTCGGGATGTATAATATATATCTTGATAATGATCGAGTTTGAGAATTGTGTAATCAGTGTCGAAAAAAAAGTAACTCGATGAAGGTAGAAAAGAAAAGGTATACTCGAAGAGGCGATTGGTTGAGGCAAAGGCCCGGTGTCGGTTGCGCGATTTCGCCTGCGGGCGACATGTGGAGTGGACAGCAGGTGATCTCGATAACGTGCAAGTACGCCTGGACTGTGCTTGTATGCGGTACGTGCATACAGACAACAGCGTACTATGGCCATTCGTATACCGACAAGCAGCACCCACGTGGAACTGCCCCATCGTAGATTCGGAATTCAGAGAATAACGAGAAAGGAGGAGGAAGATCGATTAGTTACCCTATCGATTTCGTGTCTCACCAAGCCGGACGTAGCTGGACGGGGCTGGTATCGAGACGACTCGACACTGTTTACGAAGCGTCGCTTCAACGACGATGAGCTAATGGCTTCGAAACATTAACTTAATTGTTCGTCGCGTCATACCTGTGTACTCGCGTTTCCTTTTACGACCAACTCGTTTTTCTTCCTTTTCTTTCTTTTTGTTTTTTTCTCCTATCATCTCTACGTAACATCGATGTCATAATAAAAGCAGCATTTTAAAGGAAAACAATGATTCTGTGTTTTCTTCTTTAGGATTTTTTTCACGTTTATTGATTTTTATTATCTTTCGAATATTCGTCTTTTTACACTTTTTTTTATGGGATCGAGGCACTTCTATATTAACACTTTCTTACACTTACTTAATACTACCAGAGAAGTCGAATCTTCCTATTATATATACGTTTTTTATGAAAAAAAAAACAACAAAATATAAAAACATACAAATATGTATCTATCTATGATACAGTGTTAAGCCGATCTCTTTTTGAAGAGCTATCGGGTGTAAAAGAAATAAAGAGAGAATCCTCGAGTTCATGGAAATAGGAGTGCTATCGAGAAGAGAAAAGCGGTAGGAGAAAGAGAAAGAGAAAGAGAAAGAGAGAGAGAGAGAGAGAGAGAAAAGTGGTAGGATGGAGAAAGAGGACCGAAGAGGGCTCTTGGCTTTCGCAAGTATTATCTTGTCAGCGCAGATAACGACACCTTGGCGTCGTTCTATAGCTCTCATCAATTATAAATCCCAGTCAGCTCTCACCGTTGATCACGATATCCCAATCCTACTCCGCAATCGCGGATGGAGACGTCTCGTTATCCCGCCTGCTCACCATTGCAACGAGTAGCTGTTGTGAAAAATTTCCTTGTAAAAATGATAAGAAGATAGGAAGGAAAAACATCTTTCTTCCTTTGAACCATATTCGTACTATTATATTAATGAACAATATTAGAATTAAGTATTTTGCAATAAATTTTTAACTCATTTTTACATTTGACTGCGAAAACTTTGAATTCGTGATTATAACTATGCCATTGATATAGAAGACGTATCAGTGATGTCAATGCAGTCACGTTGTATACCGGGATACCTACGTTATGGCGTAAGCATTATGTAAATCCAGGAGCTGTCAACCCTTCTCCAGTTCTGTGAACCCGGCTTTCGCTCGAGTATATTTCGTTGCCTGACTTCAGGCGCTAATGAAAATTCAACGCTTATTTTCACGTTTTACCATACGAATCTTTATCTTCTTTAACATCATCACGACAATAAGATATTTGATGTTTGTTTTTTTTTTTACTCCATATTAGAAGCTAGAAAAGTTTAAATCGGATTAGTTTTTTTAACTAATTTATAATGAACCTAATGATACAGTTTATTTTTTGATAAATCTTTGTAAATGTTATAACAAATAATTGATTATATTTTTCTAGGAATAATGAGATTTGTTGTTTAAAAAAGAATACTTTTAGACAGGAAAGAGGTGGATGTCAGAAGGGTAAATTTTATCTAAAGTTACGAACAATCGCCGCTAGGATCGCCACGATTGAAAAAAGTTACCCTTCAGAAAAGTATTCTACCACATCGATGCGATCGAGTTTCTAGGGGTTGAACTGTTTTATCGACCTTGCGGTGTTCTCATAAGGGTGAGAGGTATCCTTTATGATCTCACCACCAGGTCGATCTGGCGTGTCATGGAACATAAAAAATAATAGTCTACCCTTTCCTAATGCAAACATTCGTATGGAAACTCTGCGAAGAAAAAGTATTCTGATGGAAAAAAGAAAATTACGATTTATATATATGTCTACTTTTTGTCAAAAGAGACAGAGAGAAAGAGAGAGAGAGAGAGAGAGAGAGAAAAAGAGAGAGAGGGATACTGAATTAATTTTTAATTACACTGGAAAAAATTCGGTCTCCAGGCACGCTCCACTGTTCCCTTCAGCTTTTCCCTTCGCCGTGATTAAACTTTATGAGACGTTATTAGCCTCTTCAACGCCTTCTTTTGACTTTCCCTTTACATTCATACCAATGTAAAGGAATTATAGCAATTTAATATCGACAATAACGAGGTCTTGATTTTTTCTCCGAGTTTTTACAAAGACTATCATTTATATTTTAATTTTTGACAATAAATTCTATTATTTTATTCGATACCAACGAGTTTAGATTACTTTTTAATTTTTATCAGAGTAAACATATCAGAACATTCTTTAATGAAAATTGTACGTATCGGATGATTTTGAAAATCCAAGATTTTGCGCACGCGTAAACGCAAGCGCACATTTGCAGATATTTTTTTGACATATGTAGGTAACGTAACGTAAACTTTTTCTTACGGTGACTGAAAGCGATATATAAACGCGGGAGAGCCGAAATATCTCAAGCGTGTAATAAAGTACCGAGAAAAATGTCGAAACTCGAAACCGAGACGAAGCTGCGAGGTGTATAATGTACGAGTATCATACGTCACAATCAACTGCACGCGGCGCCAAACGCTTATTTCTCCGATAGCGCCGGCGCCCTCTGAAATTACAGCAACGTTGACTTACTACGCTTGTGAAAGGACAATCTGACGCAGCTTAAACTCGGTTTCAGCCGGGTCGCCACGTTGTACACGGATTATTTTCTCGCGCGTACACGCTCCAAATGTTATACTCACGGATACCAGGTACAGTTTAATAGGTGAAATTTATTTGCCTCGTAGCATCTCGCCAAATATCTTGCAAATTGATTTTCCTGAACACGCTTCTGAGCTTTATGGTAAATTAATTTCTTTGAATTAGTTTTTCCTAGAACATAGGAAGACTGTCTTTCGTTATTTCCTAACATAAATGGGATTAAAATATGTAAAAGGAAAATGTTGGTTCAGCGAGCTCATTCTAACGTACAATATAATGCAAACTATAGTATTATCTTGGTAAACTATCGAATATATCAAATACCATATGCTAATAATTCACGCATGGGTCGGTATAAAAAATAGAAACAGGGTCTCGGTTAGGATAAATGTATCCTATCCTGCGCATTATCCTCGCAAGGACGAGTAAGGGCAGGATCGTATTATGCTACGCGTTTCTTTTCTCTTATACATATTATTCTGAACATCTAAGAGAGAAAGAGAGAATGAGAAAGGATAAGAAAGGGGGAACACGTCAGGTAGACATTTTAAGCGGCTACGAGAAAAACGAGAGCTAGAGGAGATAGGGTTGCGTTACGTTGCCTTTCCACACGTATCGCGAGTTGAGAAGCATCTCCGCGATATTATGGCTGTCCGATCGAATTGATCATCGGCTCGTTTAACCGGATTTTCGATATACAAAAGCAAACTTGCGGTAGAAGTGGGGTTAAATAAACGGCATCGTGTGTATGGGATCTGCTAAAACGCAAATTGTAATCTTCTTTTTTCTCTAACGAAGACATCGTAATCTAACTCGTAAAAGGTATCACGATTGTTCATCAATTTTGTATAAATAATTATTTATTTGTATTTCTTTGATGATTACAAATTAAAGAGAGGTTTATATTGTATCATTTATTATTTGAAAATATAACAAAGAATTTCACGCAGAATTTCGACTGTTTTTGTCCACTCGAATAAGTTTGCATATTTGTAGGATGTTTCAAAGATTAAAGTGTATCGAAAGACACGAAACGAAATTTGGACAGAGTACCGTCCTGTGTCGGCATACGCATGGGATTAAAAATCCAATTTGCTTTTGAAAAAGGAAAAAGCAACGAACGAGGTCAGTGGTGTAGGAATGGCCACTGGCTTTGAACGACGCCGTTCGTTGATTGATCCAGGCCCAACTCGAAACCCATCAATTGGTCGAATTCATCCCCCTCGAATAGGCGGGGTGGACGCATTTCGGCTTCCACTCTCTGCCTGCGAGGGTGCGTTTGTCATCAAACGGCTCGGCCATGCTTGAAATTTTGGCCGATACAGCCATGGAATATCGATATTTCCTCCTGGCGTTCTTGGATTCTTTAAGGATGACATCAAAGAACAGGCTATTGCTAAAAATTGTATCGCTTAATGTTTCTTCCATTCGTGACGAAAATACAGATAAAATATTTTTATCTTTTTCAATAAAAGATAAAACATTTGATATATTAGTTTCATGTTAAAATCCATATACCGTCGTTGAAATAGTCAAATTTAATTGATCAATCGGAGACATTTTTACTATTCTGTCCTATATTCTACATATATAATATAACCTTTCGTTTGCCTTACGATCAGTAAGAAGGAGGTTTCCGTGAAATTGGGCTTGTGCGGTGTCGAAGGAAGGAAATAATGTGGGAGCACGATGAAGTCTACCGAAAGAATCGAGTCTTGAGTACGTTGCTCGCGTTGATACATTCAGCAGCCATGAAACGAGGCGAGACTTCGGTTCCTTGAGCTTGACGCTACGCGGCTTAGAGCTTTACTAACTTACCATTCCATTCGAGAAATAAATCTTCGGCCTGGAGCTCTACATCACCGCGCTTGGCAAGCAATTTGGGCATCGACGATAACTCATACGTTCATCGATAGTCTCTCGTCTCATACATACATATATCTTATCGCAACTGAAAGGGAAAGTTATACAAGCGGTTAAAGAAGACTACGTAAATTGAATTTCGAGAATGTCTACAATTGGATAGGGGATCGATAAACAAGCGCACCGTTCGTACTATATATAAATAAAAATATGACGAATCGAAGGTAAAAAATAAAATAATGTTCCACTGCGACGGTAGTAGGTAGTTCCGTTTCGCGATTAGCTCGGATCTATTTCGCTTTCAAAGGAGAATTACGTGCTCCTACCGGAAAAGGAATCGTACGTTACGTAAGCATATCCTTCTTTCTTACATAAGAGACCGATGGTACATCGTAGTCATACGTCTTTGCATATAATTAGAATACCATTGAATCAACCCCCATTGGAGGCCTTTTCATCGTGAAAAAGCAGGATGAAACCGGTGGGGTAGGATTGCTAGCATCCGAGAGGGAGGGAAGTTTCCTTTTCCTCTTTTCTCTCTCTCTCTCTCTTTCTTGCTTTTTTCCTGATGCACGCATAAAAAGAGGTCTCTCCTTCTCTAAGGAAAAGGGTTGAGGGCTCCTTCCTGGTCTCACAGGTACACACCAGTGACATGTAGGATCCTGTGCAAAGGGTCCAGGGCTGTATCGTTGAACTTTTTATCCCTTTTTCTGTGGATTATTCTAGCTAGAAAAAATACTTTGATCTTGTTCAATACTGAATCTTCCGACTACGGTGTAACTTGCTAGAAATGTTGTCTGCAAGTTCATCTCGTGATTTAATAAACGCATATCGGTGAATTTAATTTTTTACTTATCATTTTATTTCGTTTACATACCAGAAGGGTAAAAACGGAAAAATAAAAGAATCGATATACGTTCCTGCGGAAGCAACCCTTTTCTTTTTGGGCCCTTCCTTCCTTCTTTCTTTCTTTCTTTCTTGAAAATCCGGATAAATTATGCATGCAGGTAGTCCGGTATTATACGATCGTTCACCTCAGCGGGGCCCGATGATAAATTATTGCACATTGAGAAATTCGAGGACTAACGAGGGTTCCAAATTTGAATATCCTTCCTTGCGCTTTTCATTCTCACGACTCGCTCCTTTTTCCTCTCAATCATTTTCATCTACCCTCTTTCTCTTTCCCTTTCTCTATCTCTCTCTCTCTCTCTTTCTCCGACGCAATTTTGGCAATCCTGTGCTATACCTGAGAAGGCCGCGAATGTACAATGACTCTCTGATTTGATTTATCGAACGATTTCTCTCGCGTGTTAGCGCTTGCATACGTTATTACGAATCACTGACTCGGGAAACGACGAAGTCAGAGTGAAATCTAAATTATCGCATTAACTTATTATTCGTAATGTGTTATTTTTCAAAAAGAATGATTTATTCTTCATAATTGTTATTGTCGTTAAAATATATTACAATAAAAACAAGTTGTACACATAATATAATAGAAACGCGATGAAATTTGCTCTTTCTTTAATTGTTTATATAAATAGAAAAAAACAATAAAAACATAACTTATATCGTCGTGCTCGATAATTCGTATAAAAGTACGATATGTTTTTGGGTCACTGATATAAACCCACCTATCGTACCATAAAGCGTGCTCTCGCATAAACAATTCAAGAGCAGTTTGGTGGTCAATGCTTGTGGTGGTGGAAGGAGTAGTGGTAGCAGTAGTAGTGGTAACTGTGAGGGAAGTTACGATGGCTGCCGTTTACCAACGGAATACCCCTATCACGATAGAAAAATAACTAATGAGCTTTCTCGTTCATCCCCACCATCGAAGTCTCTTTTTTTTTCTCCACTCAATGTTAGCGAAGAGAAAGGGAAATAGGAAGAGGGAGAAAAGGGGAATACCCCACGCGAGTGATTTGCATATACGGCCAGCCGGCTGCACGACGTGACTCAGTTTCATCGGCGAGGGGTTAACTCGAGTCGTCCCTCTGCTTTAATGAACTACCGTTCAAGATATGTCGTTTTTTGTGCTTTTTATTCCTCTCTCTTGTTTTTTTGTCTCTCTCTCTCTCTCTCTCTTTCTCTTTTCTTCTTCCGCTATTGTAAAAGAAGGAATGGTATGAGTCGTATAATATAAGCCAAGAGAATAAAAAACAGATCTAAAAGCTCTCTCAAAGGACGTACTTGGAATACTCTCTGTTTATATTGTGCTCTCTCTCTCTTTCCTGGAAGAGTATAAGCAGTGAATTATCGTTTCTTAATTTGACGAATGTTATTTCCTTGTGTATAATGTTTTCAATAAAAGGACGAACGATGTAAATAATTAGAAACTAATATACGATCATATTCAATGTGGTTTTAGACTCGAAGAGAGGAACATTGAATATTTTGAAAGAAATGTGCTATATGGGAACGGTTAATTCGACAATTTATAATAATTAGGGTATGTATGTTTTGGGATATATTGCGTTAAACAAATTCAGATTTTTTGTTAATAACTGTTTCGATCATGCAAATAAAAATCGAAAGACGTCGTTAACGTTCAAGAAATTCTACGAGAAATATTTTCTTTAAAAAAGAATTATTTGAAGTCTACATAAACAGAACGTCAACGATGATTTCATTTTTGTCATTCATTAACTAATATTTTCTTCCGTAAGAAACACTTCACGGCGATATAAATTACTTAGATGATAATCGCATTGTTTTAAAGGATACACTCGTTTCCTCTCGAGTCGATATTAACACATCACAAAAAATATATTGTTTTCTCTTCAATCGAGTTTCTACTTTTACGCGACATCTTCGGTCAAGGAGCACTTGGTGGCGTTTTATTAATTACTGATAGGAGTTAAACGAAGGACAGACTCGTTTAGGCGGATGGAGTCGACGTGCCGCGGCCATGTTGACGCCTGCGTGCCACCCATCCAAGGCAGGAGTTGCCTCGAGGGCGTCGCGTTCTACGCGGGGGTTGGCAAAGGGTGAGTTTCTGCGCGCAGGACGCGATTCTCAGAAAAAGTATTGATGAGAAACTTGGAAAAATACAAATTCGAAATTTTCCTTAGTCGACGTATTTCTTTTCTTTAGATTTGACTTTTTATCTTACCTTATCTTAAATATAATAAATAATTCCTTAATTAACAATTTATTTTTTATTTAATAACGTATACTCGTTTATAAAAATATATAGATAACTTTGAATAATTATCTATAAATGATTTTCGACGAATAAATATAATTTAATATTTTATTTTCCTTTTATCGAATTACGTTTTATCGATCGGAAATATATTTTTCTACGTGTTTCTTTGTTAAGAATTACAATATTACTCATATCACGTAAGTACGTTTTGAATTCCGGCAGACTCGCGCGTGTATGATAAAGGAGTGAAATATAGCGCAACTACGAGACGTGGAAGAATTGAAAGTATTCGGCGAAATATACTGTCTAACCGAAGACGGATTGAATCTAGCGGAGGATATTCACGCATACACGGATAACATATTAAACAAGCTTGTGTATATATGTAAGCGCGTAGATACATATACCTATATATACAATAGGTGTACATATATACATACATATAGATATATATATATATACATATATATGTACATAGGCAGATGGGACGCAGACGCCGGCGTCGCGACGTTCGACGGTACAGTTCCCGTTGGACGGTCCTTCGAGATGGCAGGATTCGCTTCTAGATCCTCTCTCAGTCCTTCCTACGCCCTCGTCCTGGCACCAATGTTCTTTCCCTTATCTATTTTCGGGAAGATAAAGTTTTAAGAGAATGAACTTTCGCGCTAAGTTGACTCTTGCATTAGCTTCGTGATGTCTTTCAAATAGTCGTGAAAAGAAACAATGAGAAATATTATTTTTCATTACGATGTCACAGCTTTTCTTTTTTCTTTTTTGACGTGTGTGTCCCGTATAGTGACAATTCTTTAGATTACGCTTTTATTTTACAATTTCTTTCTTTGCATGAATAATGCATTTTTCTCTTATTTTTTTTTTTTTTTTTTTTTTTTTTTTTTTTTTAATTAGATCGTCCAAAGTTTTAAAATAAATTTCACATAATACCTCTTTAAAAATTTTCGTTGATAAAAAAAAGAAAATAATTATGTTTTTTTTTATTAGTGTTTTTTTTCTTCTTTACGAGCAAAAGAGCTAGCGCGCCAAATACCTCCGAGGAGAGTCAACAGCTGATTGTTTCCCTTCCGTGGCGCTGCGTCGTGTCTTCGTTTTGAATTAATTACGTCACTAGGTACCACCCCACCATGCTCGACCTTCCCCGTGCTCTTAATAACTCGCTCTCCCACTCTCTGCTCTCCTCACTCGTTTCATTCTCACTTTCTCTTCATCTCTCTTTTTGTTTCTGAGTTTTTACTTGAGTTCCGTTTGTCTCTCTCCCTCTCTCTCCGTTTTTATTTTTTTCTGTTATCATGTCCTTTCTTTCACGTTATCCTTTGATTGTACTCTCATATAGTTTACATTTACTTCATGTATTTTATACATTTTAACGAATGATTCTTTCGTGTTCGATCATCTCTGCGTATTACGAAGAAAATTCGACGATTTTTCAAGATCTTAAGAAAACACCATAAAACGATGCGTTATCTGAGTAAGTACTTTTTCAAATCTTGTAATTCAATTATATTTGTTGAACATTTTTTTTTAAAGATTAAAAGATCTCGTTGTATAAACCATGTATTCCCATAAAGGTACATCGAATTGTATAAAGAATTTATTAGCGAAATTTTGTCAACGCTTGATTCTGACAAATATACGTTATTTTAACGAGAACAAATCGAAATATTATATTTGTAGAGGAATAATGAATAGAATTTTCTTTGGGGGCGGAGCGAAGGAGAGAGTACCAGTAACTTGATAAACGAATTATGGTTTACTTCGGACGGGAACGGAACGCTTAATTTAAAAAACCGAGGGAAAATCTAAAGAAAAATCCGAAGTGTCGTAAACCGCGATGCATTCTTCCTTTTCGATTTCTAAAAAAAAAAAAACAAATAGTCGCGATGAGTGTGATTATTTTCAAAAGGATACTAAATATAATACCTCGTTGAAATTTGACTGAAATAAAACAAATAAGATTAATTAAATATTATTCTCTTCGAAATCACGATTAAAAATCACAAATAGAAAACTACGTTTTGAAGAATGAATCAAGACACACGTTGCTTTTTTCGATATCATTTAAAAATTTGTCACCAATGTTATATGAACTATTTAGTTATTGTCGCGAAATGTTTGTCACAGAAACGTCAGTCTTCAACGAGATATCGTAGTAAACTGACAGAACGATTTAGGTAACGGAAAGCCGCGAGGTCGTTTTGCCGTCTGTCCGAAGCGGAAGGTGGGGAGGAAGACACCGGTTGCACTCATCAACCCTTCCCTCTCTTTCTCTTTCTCTCTCTCTTTCTCACTTACTTACTCTCTTTCCCCCCCTTCTTCTCGTTCTCTTTTTGTCCGGTCTACATCAACTCCCCACTCTTTCTTTCACTTTTCGAGAAAAACTCAGCGTAATTTGCACTCGTTATTGAACATCGTTGGAAGTTCAATAAGAAAAAAATGCGAATAATTACCTGATAATATATAATATATATATATACTAATATATATACTATGTGACATTCATTAATTTTCGAAATGACTAGTAAAACCCTCAAATAACTATACTGATATATTTAAATGTAAACGAAGGCAGAATTACATACTTTAAACAATTGTAAGTAATATAATTATGTATTCACAAGAGATAAGTAGATAAAGTATATGGGATTTAAATTTAATCCCAAAAATAAGAAAAATATCCTTCGATTTCGTTTCAAAATATCTGAGTATACTGCACTACTGTAAATTCGGAGAGAAAAAATATATGTTTTTTTTAAGGCCTTCCACAAACGAAGGTTATCTAATTTATTTATTTATTTATTTTTTTACGGGATAAATCCATTAGTACATAAATTTAACAAAAAGATCAAGTAGAAAAAAGCAAATAATAAATA
>NW_014569588.1:515893-534933 GCF_001313835.1 Polistes canadensis
ATAAATAATAAAAATAGTAAAATAATAATAAGTTATACACACCAACAAAAATTAAAACTCTAAATAAAAAAACTAAAATCTCTAGATAGAGTTTTTCCACTGATTTAAGGGATTAAATTAAATTTCCTTCGAAAACTATGAAAATAAAAATAAAATAAAACGCGAATAATGATTGCTCATAGATTCGTTCTTATCTCTCTATTTCCTTTGAAAATAAATTTTCTGTCAGAGTCATGCTGTTCCATCGACTTTGAACGTACCTATACTTAAACTACTCGCCTCTTGTGAATTCATATACCTATAATCTCGTTATTTCCTAAAATTATGAGTTTTAGTATATAATAAAATTCTTTTCATATGCTTTCCTAAAAAGGTATATGTTAGTAATTTCGGATAAAACCTAGGGTTACCACGATTTAACTGAAGTATACAATTTAACACTGACATATACATGTATAACAAAAATGAATATAAATAACGCAATTGTTACGAGATATTTTTGAGAGTTCCTTTCATGTAAAAAAATAAAGATAGAATAAAAGATGTTCAAGTTGTTTCTTCAAAGATCTCACGCTTACTTTTGAAAAGAAGGGTTAAGATGAAATATAGTCTCTCGACTGAGAAAATTTTTCCGATCCTTAGTCTGTTCGGATATCTCTCGAAGGTTCCCTTCTCCGTTTGCTCTAACCTTTTGGTCGGGCTACGGGATGGCGAGCGGGCGGGATTCACCCTACGAGGCACCCCGTTGTCGTTCTCTTTGTATATCCGCTCGAATAATGAATTATATTTTTCTCTTCCAGCGAAGCATAGATTATAATATTTTTTAGTATCTATAAAAACCGTGTGGAAGAGCCGTTGGTATGCCCCGATGTTTTTCTGTCCCTTTTCCTTTTCGTAGATCAGACAGGAGAGTGAGAAGGAAAGAAAGAGAGAGAGAGAGAGAGAGAGAGAGAGAGAGAGAAAGAGAGAGAGAAAGAGAGAGAGAAAGAGAGAAAGAGATAGACGATAAAAGAAGGGGCTGGAAAAAAAGGGTGTCTAACGCGAGATCCTCACATAAATAATCAGGGCGAGTCTCTACCTGGCTGGCGCGGCTTTGCATACACGTTAACTAACTCCAGCTTTGAGAGACGTACAGGGACGCGACATATGCAGTGGGTTGACCCTATCTGTGTTTAATGATCCGCCAATAGGTCGTTCTTTCCACGGACTTCCTTTCTTCTTTCTTTCTCTCTTTTATTTTTATTTTTTTTTATTTTTTCCCCACTTTCCGCAACACGCGCGTTACCGGGACAAAAGAGTTATCGTCGAGTTCTACGACACAAAGATATAGTATAATATATCCTATGTAGATGTTATCCAAAAAAAAGTCAAATAAAAGATTAGGGTATCATTCAGTAACGTAGATACCAAAATCCAACGTCCATTGAAGGTTGAATAGTTGGAACTAATACATATGATGGCGAATAAACTTGTGAGTCTAGAGAATATCGAATAGAAGAAGGCTTTTTTCGTAAGTAAGCGTTTTACTTGGCAGCCCGTTCCACACATGGTGCCACGAAGAACCCCTTTCGCCGGTATTTTCGTTCTCCGTCTGTGCCAGGTTAAGGCAATGTTTTAGATCTTATCCCTGAAATTATACGTCTGTCTGCTTGTCTGCTCCTACTCTAGGACCCTCAGGACGTTGGCACGCGGTATCAAACGCTAATCGCATGCCACGTCCTTTCCTTTTCCCTTATTCTCTTCCGTTCTGCTTTGCTTTACGTCTTCCTTCTTTTTTTTTCTCATTCTTTTTCTCATCCTGTGGGATATTCCCAAGGACACGTCTATCCTCACGTCTCATTCAAGACGAGAAGTATCTAGAGATTAAGATTAAGAAAATGTTCCTTTTTTTCTTTTTCTTCTTAATACTTTGTATGTTTGAAATTTCAATGTCAATTAACGAGATGTAAGTTAAATTTGAAACTAATATAAAGAAAGTTGTTTCAAAGATCTCCTTTAATAATCCGAATGACGTCGATTAGTGGTCGCAACTTAAATGAAACGGTTGGGATTAACGGTGACACTCGAGGCGCAAGCGCAACGATCACGCGGGACTAAGTTGGTCCTATCTTTTGCTTCAGCGTTATTATGCAACAAGTTGCTTTAACCGCCCTCTCCACTCGCTTTTAGCCATCGGTTACCCGCGGTTATTAAGGGTGTCGCTTTCATTGGGCTACTACGTATATAGTACTATCCACATGTGCCGCGTATTTTATGTCGTCTTTAAAGACGATAGTTGATTACGAGTTTCTCTTAACGCTTGTGCGTTAAAATCGTACCTTCGCTTGAATGATAGTCATTAAATATAATACTAATACATAAGTCTACTAAAATATAATCAGAAATAATGAAACAAGATAAATATCAAGACAGTTTGTGCAGTTTTACAAAAAATTTTAACATATTTGTTAGGACATATGGATTTCGAGATTTTTTTCCTTTTTTTATTCTATACATATCTAAACTTTCATAAAGAGAATTCGCAAATCGTCTGTAAAAAAAATAGATATTGGCATACATAAGAGAAAATTTGTACGGTCGATTAAGAACGCTATAGAGAGGAGGGTAGATTTTTGATTTATATTTCCAATTCAACCCTTTCTTACGTTAGCACATTGAATATGCTCTCAACGTAATCGTATGCATTTTACGGGATTTTTCCTATTCCAGCTGGTTGAAGCGTTATTTTAACACGTTCGAAACGCGTGACGTGCGTGCTTAGGGCCTGTAATAAATTTCTACGATCAACATGGAATCGCTCTTATGTTCCGACATGCGTGCTTAGGAAGGGGTCAAATCGAGCGAAAGGTGTATCTTCGAAAGGTTCGGGACCTTACAAAGAGCTCAACTGTCCGTTAGGGAAGAGAGAAGCTAGTTGCGACTACCTGATGGCTGAAGTGGTGCAAATATTTAACGCGATAAGTGCGGCCCCTTTTCCTCTCACGTATAAGAAGCGTTTGTTTGTTTAACTACGATGATACGACCACTTTCGAGTGTATGATAAAGGATAAAAACCAACTGGCGGATCAGAAAATAAACTCATGCTAAAAAGATATAACGAACCCTTTAACGAAAAATTCGTCTAATTTTGTAACAAACTTGAAAATTAAATAACTCAATTTTGAAAACGAAAATCACATTTACATATATAGTTATATATTACATATAGTTGCGAGAAAAATAGAATAATATTATACTTACATAGATTATTGATATATACCATATATATACAAGTAAAAGAAAATATAATATTGAGTCTGTAGGGTGTATTCTATCAATAGTAATCTAATGCCTAACGATCTCACGAGAAATCTTTCCATGCCGTATACAAGTCCGCCTGTTTTCTTTTTAAGGACGAAATGGGTAGGATTCGTGGATACTACGAATTATTATTGATATATACCTACACATATTCGTACGTGTATATATTCATATATTCATATACTCAATAACATGTATTGGTAAGAATATGTAAAAGTCGCACACTCGTGTGCACATAAAAGCCAGAGTTCTCACATGTGCGCGTCACTCTTGCGAATATATGTATTACGTACGTTGTTCAATTTCACGACGTCTAGCTTCAATTCAGTCGGCGGATTTTCCACCATTACTCGAGCATGTTTCCTCCTCTCTCCCTCTCTCTCTCTCTCTCTCTCTCTCTCTCTCTTTCTCTCTTTCTCCTTTTTCTTCTTTTTTTATCTTTCTTTCTCTCCTTCTTTCTTTCTTCCTTCGTTCGTTCACTCGCTCATGCTCCTTGCCGGTTTCAGTGACGGTGCAACACTTTCTGCAGGAAGACAAATTGGAAATATCTCCTCGTAAAATACAGCAGTAGTGCAGGCTTCGACTCACTGAAATATATCTATATATCTACATACATAAATATATATGTATATATGTATATATGAGAACGACAAGGGTATATCCATTCGTACCAACTCGTTATTAAATATCCACCATATGCATCGAAAGCTAAAAGCGACCATCTACGAAAGTCGAGTTGAACTCGTGAACTCGACGAATTATTTATCGAATTAAATATATTGACTTGCTATTACAATTTTTTAATGATTTCATTTTATTGATTTTTTCAATAAAATATGCTTATTTTTTTAGATTGATAATCATCATTTTAGGATATAGGGATTATACGGCGATTAGTTTTGAAAATTTTTCTTTTCGCGTATAACAAAGATCGATAATAAAAAGCATCATTAGTATATAAAAGGAGGTTAGGATTAGAGTCTGCCGAGGTAAAGATTTGACGGATTGGAAGAGAGAGAGTATAGTTTATGTAGAAAGGGTGGAACCAAGCATACGAGACAGCACCATTAATAATCGGAAAGTAATATAATGGTGCATTAAAGGACAGTGTAGCTTTCGAAACCCATGTAAAAGATCCCAAGGGATACCCCATGGAATTATTGTGAAAATGTTTATACCAGTGGTAACGGCAGGTAGTCGGGTCGTAGGTCAATGTGCCTTTATTTTTTTCTATAAAGGGATTTTCTATGGTTTTTTAAATGTTGTTTTCATCTTTTAAGATGGTTTCGGAAAATTTATTTTGTAAAATGTATGAATTCTGTAAGACCTGTTAAATGAAAACAATGTCCGTTTTAGTATTGTATATCGTGTCCGTTATATTGATGCGATTAGAGGACAGGTTCACAGGAGAATTCGTGTCCATTTTCAAAGCGACCTCGAAACGAGACGTGGTTATCTCCTGCTCCAGTACGCTCAGGTAGCAAAATCTGAAGCATCGTTCCTGGGTGAAATCCCCTCTTCGAATGGAACAAACACAATAGCGCATGGAAAAGAGGATGAGAAAGAGAGTGAGAGAGAAAGAGAGAGAGAGAAAGAGAGATAGAATGAGACAGAGAATGCATGATACCTTCTGAAATGTAGGTAGGTACAATGACACCAAATAGGCGGTTGATTGCACAATACTTGGATGTTTATCGACCCATCATCGATACGTACCTCTTCCTTGCTCGTCCTTTAGATGCATTCGTATATACATACGTACGCAAGCATGTGCGCATAGAGTCAACAACCGAATGTTACACCCAATTTAAGGCAGCGAATGTGCAGAACCGTTTCGATGCGCATTAGAAGGTGAAAGCTAACGGAGGATCTCATTTTCGACAATTTTATTCAAACGTCAATGAGCACGTATCCGATTCGACATTTTCTTTCTTTCTTTCACCGTAAATACCACGGAACGAAAATTCGATCGACCAGAAATATTCGTCAATTTATTCTCCATATAAGAGGAAAATGATATTACTCTACATATTTTCACGTCGTTAAAATGGAGACATTTTTGTCGGTAGACTTTAATTAAATTATTAATTTATTGCTAAACATTGCCGGACAAAGATAGTGGTAAGTTATATTTTCAAGCTTCTCTTGATAGCTGTGAATATAGAACGACTTAAGCTGTTTGACGGACATAGTTATTACAGGATTTTATTGCGTGGAGGTCGATAGCATGAAAAAAGGAAGTATAAAGCTCCTTGTGTTTGAAATTTATCGGACTCTCTGTACCGATATATTTTCAGCAGACATTACATAAGAGAGAATTAAAAAGGGTTTATAAACTATTAATAAGCAGAACTATAGGTATGTAAAAGCATTTATCTATAATATTTAACTTTATACATACATCGTATTAAGAAAACGATAGTCAAGAGACATTATCGAATTAATATCGCCGATAAGAGTTATCGAGAAACGAATCATCGTTCGTGTTGTAGTAAGCCGAAAAAAAGAAAAAATGGGTGGAAGAGGAAGAAAGAGGTAAGAAAGAGAGAGTGTTCGGAAAGGATAGAAAAAGAGGGAAGGGAATAGAAGAGAAGAGAAGCAGCAGGGGGTGGGGAATTCGCGCAGGGTTTTGGGGTTGGTCGAGGGTGGTGTGAGTATGTGGGGGTTGAAAGGCGTTGCCTGGCAACCACCCCCGGCTCTTCGTAATGGCCGCCACACACGTCACACACATACTCCCCCCTCCTTCCTTCTCTTCCACCACTTTTTCTTCTTCTTCCTTGGAAATGCGTCCCTCCCCGCATAATACATATCCTGCACCCTACTACATGCCAGCCGTGCGCGCGGGCGGCCGGGGTAAATTCTTAAATTTTGCCCGAATTGAAAATTTCCATATCTTATTCCCGTGGCGCACAGAGCTCCTTGCACTCGTCGTCGTCATCGTCGTCGTCGTCGTCGTCGTCGTCGTCTTCTTCTTCTTCTTCTTCTTCCTCTTCTTTTCTGTCGTCTTTTACGTCGAGGATGACGACGCGCGACAGCTGCAATCGAATCGAAAAATTTCTCCAAGTATTCCATCTCTCTCTTTATTTCTTTCTCTCTCTTTTGTCCGATTTCAAGTACATACATCTTTCTATCTATCTTTTCATTCTTTCAATATAAAGAAGAAGAAGAAGAATACATTTTCTTGTACTACTTCGAATCTATATATTTATTTTAATTTCTCTATCTCTCTCTCTCTCTCTCTCTCTCCCGATAATCTCAAAAAAGTTCATACGAAAAATAAAAGATGGAAGAGAGGAACAATCGTAATGGTCGAAAGTGATCGGAAAGTTGATCGAATTCTTGGATAACGTAGAACATTCGGAAGTAGGAAGCATAGGGTCGCAAGTCCTTTCATCGGACGCCGAGGCACGTGTTCGCGGTGGCAAGCGCTCGCAGCTGCCAGGACACTTATGCAAATCATGCCTCGAGCCGGCTGAGCTTTCGGCTTTATGCACTCCGTTTTAGTTTGCGAATTTGCATCGGTTGAATCGACTCTCTCTTTCTCTCTTTCTGTCTACTTTTTTTTCTATTCCTCTCTCACACTCGTTAGCTATTTTTCTCTTTTTGTGCCCTACGTCTATTTCTCTTACTCTCTTTCTCGGTATACCCTTTCCTCCTTTTACCCTTTTACTCTCGCGATATATACCTGCGAGTACGCGAGCGCAATCGTTCTCGTATTCGTACATACATGTATGTATGTATGCGTGTATGCGTGTGTGTATGCATGTACCCATATCGGTGGTGCTACGTAACGCACGACAATATCGGCCAATTTGCATACGGACCTGGCTTCTACAGATCTTTTCAAAAGCTCGCGACACGGCATCAGATCGCAAAGTTCGAGAGGAGGGACTGACAGAAGGATAGATGGGGAGAACGAACAACCCAAACGAACCCTTTTTTTTCCAACTAGTCAACGTATATTTTGTGTTCCATCGGAGTACTAGGCAAATTTATTTTTTTTAAAGTATCCTATTTCAACGAATTTTTCTGTATTTCCTTATTTTTTTCTTTTTCTTTTTAATAACATATATACCCAAATGTATATTAAAAGAATGTTCGCAAACTGAAAGATCCGAAGGATATTGTTTGGATCGTGCTGTAGTATAGGACGTAGGGAAAAAGAGTAACCAATCCGCGTATGCCCGGAGTGGAATAATATTGTCATGCAAATATACCTCGCGATGTGTACGCGTACACGTAGTACATGTAGAGAGACAAACAGACGTGTACGCACACGCATGGAGAAAGATATACGTGTGTGTGTGTGTGTGTGTAAGAGAGAGAGACACGTTGATCCACGTTGCTATGTATGGACACGCTTGCCATGATTTACATATACTCTGTATGAGGACGGAACAAACGAGCGAGCGAGTAGGAAGGAGATATATAGATAGATTGATAGAAAAGAGGATGGAAGAAGAATGGTTTTGCTACACCTACCTGATTATTCGTTCGAGACCCGGAGGGTCGGTCGATGGCAGGAGTAGAAAACACGTGAGAGGGATGCTGCTGACTCGACGGAGGTTTGCACGAAAGAGAGGAAGAGGGATCGCTAGGGATACGCACATATTTGCAAATATATTTAGCCTCGTTCGACAAGATCGAAAAGTTAAAAGGGCAAACCCCATGCAGCAAGCACGATACTCGCATCGAGTTCGTTCATCCGCATTCAATTTAATGATTTCGTATTCCACTTATCATGATGATTTCTTTCTATTTCCGAACGATTATGATATCGTTGAGACATGAATACGGTGGACTTGTTTTAATCGATAATTTTGTGTAAAATTCATGAATGATAAGTAATAGAAATGAACACTTATGTAAGAGAGTATGAAGAATATTCTTAAATCCCATTGATAGAAATTAGTATTGATATCATTTCTATAGTAATTAGTAGTTAAACGGCATTAATCGTGATTCCCCTCGAATGAAAAGCTTTAGAATTTTGATGCAGCCAATCGAAAGTTGTTCATCGTTCAGGTATGAACTCGAAGGAAGGGGTTGAATGATCCTACGGCTTCGAGAACTCGGTATAGAAATCGAAAGGTTTAGTTGCTTGTACGACAGGATGAGGTACAGACGTGGGAATAACTAAAAGCATTAGCATAGTACAGCACAGTTTATACAATTACCGTATGGAGTATAGTTAGGGAAACGTAAACAAGAAGAGGATTAGACAATGGCAATAATACAATTTACATTATTAAATGATCATTGTTCTGCTAATAACGATGTAAAACTTATCACAAAGTAATATGACAAACGTGTTTAATTTTTTAAATCGATGCGAAGAAATCAGGAAGAAAATAAGAGAGGAAAAATGTTAAGGTTGCTTCGAAAATCCAATTCGTCGGCTTGGATGCAAAATGTAACGAGTGAGATGTTGCGCGGAGACTCGCGATCGAAGGGTGGCATCAGAATCCATGGAATTTTCACGTACACGTCGTCGCGGGAGGAGGATTTTTGAATCCGCAGGCAGCACCGAGGCACGTAGTAACCAGCTCCGCAACTTCTGACAGATACAAATCCTCCCGACGTTATTTGCAGTGCCACACCGTTAAGCCCGGCCCCGTGTGCACTCGACGAATCTCGATATGGAAAATCCGCGAAACGTATAAATGTAGCTGTCAGTCGCAGCCTGCACCCCTAACACCTTTATCCAACGGAAGGGGTGGTAGTGGTGGTGGGTGGGCGATAGGGAGGCCGATGTTGACGACGGTACGTAGGAGGGTAGTTCTCAGTGTCGATACCGTTTACGTTTTCTATGCGAGAATCCTAAGTGTACGTGTACCCTAGAAGAAAACGAAGAAGAAGAAGGAGAAGAAGAATAAGCAAGAATTTCGAAGACTTTCGCGTAAATTTACGTTCAATGACATCTGGATATTTTCGAATGTACATACTGGACATGATCTATAGTTTAGCAGTTTTTATTTTTATCGAATTTTCGAACACGTTGACGTAGCCACGATTTTTCGCTACATTTAACGTGATAAGCTCTTTCTTCTCTTTCCATGATTCAAACCGTGCCAGATTCGCAATGTTTTCTTTTCCACTTTTCTTCGCTCCATTTGCATACTCAGCTATTTCGAGTAATTTCTTTTTTTCTCGAATAAATAATATAATTAATGTGAAAAGTATAAAAATCAAGTAAACATTTCTATTGGATCTAACAAATGCGATATGCACTACTCGATCTTTTCTACGGTGTCGCATATACGACAAAATTTTCTAGGAAAAGCTTGCGACTTTCTGAGAGTGGCATCGAGATATGAAAATTCTTGGCATCCTATATTCGGGCCTTGGTTGGTCGGTCATACTCTTCTTTTGCCGCGAGCCCCCTTGGGGCTGCCACTGTGATAGGGTTGCCACTGCTTTTTCCATATCCGCGTACACACTCTCGCGAGACTCGACAACATCTACGAGCACGGCACACAGATACTACAGCCACTCTTATCACATATTTTTGCATATCATACCGGTCTTCTCAGAAGCACACCTTTTCTCGCGAAAGAGGGTAAGAAAGGAAGAGACTGTGAGGAGATGGTGACTCTTGAAGATTCGAATATTTTCTTCTCTCCCTTCTTTTTATAATATCATACTCTTGTAATAAAAAAAAAGAATATATGTATAAATATATATATATTGTATATATGTATATACATCGGTAACCCTTACATATATTCATTCACATAACTCGTTACAGCTTCGTTGTCGAAAGAAGCAAGGGCTTTTTTCCGAAAGTCTCGTGATAATGATGGAGACGAGATTCTTATCGAAAATCGATAACGTTCTATATAGAGGGACTAGGAAAGCTACGATCCGTAGCAACATGGATATCGATACATTTCTTAAAACGTCGTCTATATGGCAGCTATGTGAGCATACACCTATCTACATATACTTGGATACATTAGCGTATTTGGTAGCGATACTCTCCTTCTACGCCTAGCGAGCTATTCACTTCGAAGCCTTTCCGCGACGACGACGACGACGAAAAGCACCATTTCCTCTTTTCGCGTTTGAGCTAGAAGCGTGAGAGAAGATGGAAAGAAAGAGAGAGAGAGAGAGAGAGAGAGAGAGAGAGAGAGAGAGAGAGAGAGAAAGAGAGAGAGGGGAAGAAAGAGAGAGAGGCTGCTTTCCGGAATCCAAGAGCAGCTCTGGGGTGGGGGGTGATTTTATCCCTTTCGTTTCTTCTCGCAAAATGGAAGGGCCGTAGGGTACAGGAGAGTGTCTTATACACGGCTATACAGCGGTCTCTTCTTATATGAAATACTTATACCCGAGGATATTCAGCAAGCTTATATTCGACTCGCATGCAAATCTCCTCCATACTTGATTTCTCCTGGATGCGGCACTCTGAAATATAACTCGCTTGTTCTCCACCCTGCGCGGCAGCCTGCGCTATTCTTTCTTTCTCTTTACTTTCCTTTTTTTTCCCTCTTTCTCTCTTCCTCTGGAGTCTCACCCTCGATGTAGAATCTTTTCGACACGATTTCTTTTTCTTTTCTTTAGGCTCATCCATTTAAGAAGAAATATTTTCATGATTTTTTTAATTGAATTTATTTTCAAGATTCTTTTTTATTCCGTAGAATATCAAAAATGAAGTTGGATTTTTATCTATTTTAAATTTAAAATAAAACGAGGCGGCATTGAAATCGTTATAATTTCAGTCTGGAAAATATGGTGACTTCCCCTCGACCGCAGAAATAATAATAATAATATAGCTATTTTACTCGAGCCACTGTACGCGTTTCGCGAATGGGGAAGGGATAGAAGGAGAATACGGGGCATGAAGTTTCGTAGGTGGAGGGCAAAGGGTAGAACCGAGAACGGTGGATCTTCCACTGTAACTTACTACTACTCGACGGTTATACAGGGCCAAAGATGTTACTAGAAATACACTGTGCGAGAGAGAGGGAGAGAATGAGAGAATGAAAGAATGAGAGAGAGAAAGAGAGTGAGAGAGAGCGCGAAAGAAAAAAGAAGGAAAGAAAAAGAGAGAAAGAGCCTAGCTTAAAGCGCCAAGACACACTGTCTAGCTGCGAAATTGTTTGGCGAAATACGCCGAGACTTTGTCACTTCTTTCGGGGTACATTTTTATCCCAGAGTGTAGGCGAGGAGAGTAGAGGTATCTCTATTTCGTCCGTATACTTGTCTTGGCATAACTTTGTTTCGTGAAATGAGGCTTCGATACACTTTAAAGTAAAACCTCTTCTTCTTTCATATAACAGATTTCTATTGATCGTTTTGTTATAACATTTCTTTATATTTACCGGTATTTTATAAAATATTTCGATATTTTCTAAATAACCTTATAATTTTTTTTGTTCTCTTTTTGTTAAATTCATTGTCGTAGAAAAAGAAATTTGTTTTCCATTAGAGACAGACGTATCGCGATCGGTTTTACTCGAGGAAAATCGATGACGCAGACCATTGTATAGATTCTTTTACGTACCCCTTCCATGTATGTGTATGAGAGCACACGGATGATGGAATGACGGAGAAAGAAGATCCCAAGGAAAACGCTTCGAAAGATAAGCAGGATGGTGTCTGCGAAATATGTATGCTTTAGAGATCTCAGTTCGATCACGTGTAAGCCAAAGACGCGACACGAAGTTGATTCGTTTTCCTGAATTTTTGGTAACTTGATATATTTTTACAAATAGTCTTTCGTAATAGGAATTTCGTTTGCAAGTTGTTATTTTGATTTTTTTCTTTTAATCATTTTATACGAATAAAATCGAATTTTAGTTAAAGTATTACAACAAACGTTGCAATTATAAGAATATTTCATTGGATTGAACAATCTTACGAAAAGTTATATAAAGATAATCAATTTATAGAAACAATGAACAGACAGTGGTTTTTCTTTGATCGTGTTAGTCAAAGTTTCAAGGATTTCAGAGACGATAAATTAACATAATCCTCCCTTTCAGTCTCATTCGTAGGCATCCTTTTCTTCTCCCACCTTTCCTCACCCATTACCACTCGACGTCCCTCTAAAATAACATCGTACCGCGAGGAAAGTCCTGACCCACCTTAAGAACTTTCCGCAAAGTACTTCGCAGTAACTTTCACTCTCGTTGAATGAACTTGCTCGGAGTTAACGTTCGAAGTAACGAAGAACACTTTTCCTCTTTCTTTCTTGCCTGTCTACGATGGTACTATATATACATGTGCAAACATATAAAAAATATAGAATGTATATATATAAAAAATATGAGAGTCAGACATTTTGATATTTTATCTGTCACTGTTACACTTACTTCTTATCTTACTTTATTGAGATTTGGATGCATTATTTTCGAATATACGATGTCTACTCAGATTCTATAGACGACCAATTGTAAAATTCGATTTGATCGTCCTTCACGTGGAACGCAATATTCGTCGTACTAACGGGACGCGTTATGTTCGATGTTCGAACGATAGATGGTCGTAAAAAATACGCGAAAAGGAGTATAATACGGGAGGTAGAAAAAGGATCGAAGGAGCCTCCCGTATCGCGACTATCGATTTTGCGTTTCCAGTAATTTTACGTTTCCAAGGAGAGGCGAGGCAAGAGAAGGGATGGGAGAAGGCACGTACATATATAGGTATATATGTACGTATACACGTATAGTTGGATATATATATGAATGTACGAATACATATACGAAAGGGGATACAGAGATATTCCGTATACACGACTCCGTATGTCCCCCGTACGAACGCGTGCGTCGTACGGGGGCAAAAAGGGGGTGACGTCTCGACGCCATGATAGATGCGTCGTATACTTGTCGAAGAAAAAAAAATGGAGTTACTCGTTGGATTTGTTGTCGTTTCTACTCTATTTCCTGTCTGTTATGGAGAATATTTGTTCACGTCCTTCCAGAAACTTTGCAGAAATATTTTTTCGACCCAGATAAAGAAGAAAAGAAAAGAAGATAATGGAAGGTTTTTTTTTCAATTAATCGTAAGGGAATAATAGTCGACTGTTATTTCGAAATGTATTAATTCCGATGTATGCGTAAATCCGACAGTCGTTTTTCCGAGAACGTTTGCATCGCATAATGGTAGATAATTCGGTAGGAGGTAGACGACAGGATCTTTCGGTTAGTACTTAAGAAAGCTCGTACAAGATATATGTATATAAGGGATGAGCGATGATGCTTGATATTAGGCAGGCACGCCAAAGGACACGCCATCTTACGAAACTTGGAAATGATGCGGGGTGGTAAGAAGGGGTAGGCGAAGAAGAGAAGAGCTAGAAGGTACGGGGTGGAAAAGTAGATAGTGGGTGGTTGGTTGGCAGGGATATAAGATAAGGATATACGTGTGCATCGCATCCAGGAACCTTGATCCTTTATCCCAAGAGAGCCCCGTGCTGGAGATGGAGCTTTTCGAGTCCTCCTTTCAGTCGAGAATACGTACATATACCGGTCGTTTCAACCTAGAAGATGCGAGTATAGGCTTACTATATCATCGTTTCTTATCATCTGTCCGACTCTCCAAGAGGCTAAATAAAAGGGAACAAAAAAGTTTTTAAGAAAAATCTTATTCTACTTTTCTTGTCCTTTCTATATCAACGAAATCGGTGAAAATGAAAAACAGATAAGTACATCGAGAGATGTCTTAGAACGTCTATCTTCTTTTATTTCTAATTAAATATTATATCTCTATTTTCTTGTTGAAAAACTAATCTCGGATAGAATAATTAAGATGACATTTTTTCCGATTCCGATTTCTGAATCGACCTGTAGAGGCAGCAATGCAAGCTCGCGCGGCAGCGTGATGCGAGATAGACCGTAAAAGATTACTACGACATACAGTGTGCTTCTCTTCTGCCTCGAAGATCCACCTCCACCCTCTCTACCTTCACCCCTACCTTCACCCCTACCCATCAGCTCTTCTCAGGCATCGCGGTATCGCACGGTGTACCGTCGTCTTTACCCCATCCACTTTACCCACACTCTCGGCTCTCTTCCATCCCTGCCGCATCCCGATCTCCCATATCATATTACTCCGAGCGAATCCCTTTTTACGTTCGCTTCCCTCCGCGGCCTTCTTTTTGATATCAAGCGCCGGTTATTATGCACTTATTATTGGCACTTTATGGACGTCGATGTCAATGAAAACGCTGGAATTTTGCGGATACACGAATCCCCGAATGGCGACCGAGTATTAACGACGCGTCTTACCAGCCTCTTAGATATTCCAATTTATGGATGCACATTCTACAAGGAGAAAATTGGAAAACGGGGATTTCAATGCAACACCTAACCTCGTCACCATTGCGCGTTGTCGCCTTTGATGGATATTATTACTTATTAAATGTATTTACATACGAGAATTTTTACTTTCACGACAAAATACAAAAAAGTTAATGAAAATTTGATGGAAGAAAAAAACTAACAGTAAGATAAAATGACCAACTACGAAAGTTTTGATTTTTTTATAAATAGAAATCAATCTGAAATGTATCGAATGAAAAACTTCGATATTATTTTTTTAAATCAATTGGTTTTTCTTCAATATCTAAAGGGAAACAGATTAGATAGCAATAGAAGAAGTCCACGAGGAAATCTTTATCCGCAAAATCTTACATAATATGTGAGTAGAGTAAAAGGAAGGGTCGGTAAATGACATATTTATAAAGAACGCAGATACGCCAGTTTTTACATATGAACTGTGTGTATACGTCTTGCGAGGCACAAGGGCTTCTCTTTCGAGAAGAGGGTCAAACTCGTTGAAAATCGAGGAATACAAGGACGAATTTGGCCAATTTAAAAGGAGTTGCTTATTGGAGAGCATAAAAAGCTGATGAAAGGTACTGCCCTTAAAAATATAGTTTTTTATATTACGTTTGAAAAAAGAAAGAAATGGTCTTACAATTAGTCAAAATTGTCATCGAATCACCGAAGACAAAGTTTCTTGGGGCGAGAAAATATGTTCGTGAATCATTGTTTGCCAAATGCGAGAATTATGCATCCACGTAGTCGTAGAAAGGTCGTTGGCTTTTAATTGGCATGAATAATGAATTTCGACGTGGTGCTTTTAGCGTCGAAGTTCGAGTTACGTAGAATGTGACTGGCCGGGAGTAGTCCGGAGATTGTGAAGGTAGGGGGTGAGAAGCGCAACAGGTTCCACTTAATTATTGAACACTATAACCGTCTGGATCAGCAGCCGCCCCCGTTTTTGCACCCTTCACGGCGAACCGTAATCAACCACCTGTCCGCGATTACGAGGAAGTTAGGGTTGATCGTTGAGCGAAAAATTCGCTCATATTTTCATCTTTTTATCTCCTTTATAATATTTTGAGTAGGTAATTAAAGAATTCTCTTAGATCGATTGGTAATTTATATATTTATCGATGATCCACCAATTTATTTCATTTATCGCGCAAGCAAACCTCGAACGATCGTTAGTTTTATTTGAGTGACGTTTTAGATGTTACGAAAGTTCTATTTGAGGTGAAAGACCGTAAGTCGAGCTACAAGATCCTTCGAGACTTTTATCCGACGGAAAATATATTTCGTTTGGGCGAATATCTTTTTACGTTGGCAGACCTGTATGCAGCAGTACGGGAGCAAATGGGTTCAGAGACGCTGAGACGGTATTGATTTTCTATCCGACGTATGAGAGATGCGTGTTTCGGATAGACTCCTTGCTCTTTGTTTTCTCCTTTCTCGTCTACTTAGCGTCGGAGTCTTCCCTGCGTTCTGGTAAATACATTTCAAAAAGAAAAATTATTACGTTCTATTCTTTCTGAGAGATAAAATCCAAGAGCAAGAACTTTTTGGCGTCTTAACAAAAAGCTCGACGTTCTTACTCTTGTTAGCATTTCCTGTTCTCCTATTTGAGAATTTTGATCTTGTTGAAACACAAACTCATCTCTTCGTGGATTCTTATGAAAGGAACATTAGTTTCGTATATTATTGGCTTTCCAGTTCCGACATTTCAAGGAATAAATTATAGTTCGGCAGCCGGTTTGAATAAGACTAGAGAAAAGAGAGAGAAAATGGGCAAAGAGGGAGATGGCGTCGCGTGAAGAATGGATTTCTTCTTTCTTACGAAGCTTTTTGCCGAGAAGAGGAAAATAGAAAGAGAGAAAAAGAAAAAAAAGAAAGGGTGAGAGGGAGAGACGAAAGAGGGTAGGCGAAGAGAAACCCTCGCGAAAGCGGCTGACGTTGACGAAACGCTATTTGGAAACAACAACTATCGAGAAACTCGCGATATGAGTAAATACAGTAGCTGCTGCAGGCAACGTTTCGCGTTCCATATAGACGACGCGTAACCCACTCGCACATGCGAATCGTATCTTGCACGTGTGTGAGCGCGTGCGCCCTCGTTCTCCCGTAGACGCTTCCGGCTTCAAGCGGGAGGACGAAAGAAAATGCAATTCAGCCCTCGGCTGAACTTGACAGATTCGAGAAAACTTGAAAGAATACGTCGGTTGCTCGGGAACCGTTTCGGTAATGGAGGATCGCCGAAGAAAAAGAAACATTTTCAAAAAAATACCTATAAAATAAAATGCGTGTTCGTTTCTTTCAAATTTGTATGGAATTGAATTATAAAAATCAACGCAAGAAACGAACATCTTTCAAGTAATACGATATATTATTCTTTTCAATTAACATCTTGAAATAATTTAAAAGAATACTAATTAAATATTTACTACATTGCCATATCGTTCTCGTAAAATATTTTCCAAGTTTCAAGATGTTACAGTTTCGAGAGACTTTTATCGCGTTGAAGAATCAAAAGAAGAACGAAGGTATGCGGACTCGAGTTACCTTCCTCGAAAGCTAGCGGAATTAGCGAGATTTACACGCGACATAAACGCCTTGAGAGTGTCGTAAAAGTTCTCCAATGCACTTTTTCTACTCACCATTTGACTATTCGAGCATTCTACTTTGCGTATAGGACGCGAGATTCGGCTATCGCGTTTGCGCGAACTACGCTTCGATGTCCGTACGCGTCTGCCCTTTTCTTTCCACCACCAAAACCATTCCAGCGCATTGCTATCATTGCGAGAGTTCGTAACGACCCCATAAAAATTCCAAATCGTGGTGGCGGCCAAACTTTCGACGTTTCTTACGAGCTTGCGAGATAAGGACCTCTCGATGGCACCACCTTCGTAATTCTTCTTTTACGAAATTTTATTAATCTCTTTTATTTCCTAACGTTTTTTTATGTAATATATATATTTTATATTAAATTTATTTTACGTTACATGATCTTTAAGTTTGATTATTTGAATTCACTCCATTTTCCATTTTCCTATTCACCGTCTGATCATAACGTGCTCGTTATTACTAGCACGAAAAGAGATTTGCGCGAATAACTAGTAAATATAATCAAAGTAGCATTTTCGTAGACATTCTTTACCATTTATATACTATGGTGGCTTATCTCTTGTTGAGCAGGTCGAATTTAAAGTTCGGTTTGCAGTAAGAACGCCATGGAAACATCGGAAATGATGGTGGGAGAACAGTCAACCATCTATAGATTCTCTATAGAGGAAGGAAAAAGGGAAGATGAAGGGCATGGTTCTTCTCCGTGCTACAAAGATTATCAATATTCAGACTCCTATCTTTTTTCGGGGAGCGTTTACACGCGTGTATACACGCTTCGGATATACATGCTAAAGAGGTTGTTATCTACGGGGGTGTAAACGTTTCTTCGAGGCATAAACCTTCATGTAGATTATGAAGAGCCGATTTGATTAAAGTTTTGAAATAGAAAAGCATCCTGTTGTTTTTCTCTGCTGAAAGTAATATAATTTAAAGAATAATTGACAGAGAGTAATTGTTTGAACAAGGAGAATCAGCGTTTAAAAGGTCAACGTTACTTACATTTTCTACGGTTAGAGGGTAAGAGAAAAGCTTTACCATCGCACATCGCGAAGGAGATAAGAAGGCCGAGGAACGTCGAAGGAGAGAAGGTAAGGGTGAGTATGGCATCGGGGCAAGATAGAGGACGAAGGGTGGCGGCGTAGTGGTGGGGCACTGGCTGCGGATGCGAGATGGTCGCTCGAAGACAGCCACTGATAATAAATCATATGATGATACATTCTATCGTTCCATCGGCGAACGAACGCGCTCGTTCCACCGTTCCTTCGTTCCTCTTCAAAACCAGATCCCAGAGAGAAAGCTCGAGCTTTCTCGAGAGAGATCACCTCTGCCGTTGGAAGAGAGCTTGCCTCGTCCTTGCGAGGAGGCAATCTATCACCCTTGGAACATGCCATCTCCATCCCCTTATTCCTCGCCGCAACACCCCTTTCGTTCTCGTTTCTCATCTCTCCCATTCGGTCTCTCTCTCTCTCTCTCTCTCTCTCTCTCTCTCTCTCTCTCTTTCTCTCTCTCTCTCTCCCTCTGTCTATTTCTTTTCCTCTTTATCTTCTTTTCAAGATAGCACCGATCTCACGATAAACTTTAGTTTTCCAAGAAATTTTTCCCTCGACACCGAACTCCTTTGTATGAGTATTCTTACATCTATTATTCGTATATATTAAAGTTTACTGTGATATATTAATATCTACATATTTTATTATTAATTGACTATTTGTCAATATTTTTATTGTTCATCGTACGAGAAGTTTTGGTAATTGATTGAAAATATACAACGTATCGAATAAAAATTGATATATTATTGTATATTAAAATCTTCCAGATCGGAGCTCTCAAGAAAAACATTATTATTTCGTATCGATA
>NW_014569588.1:534958-575341 GCF_001313835.1 Polistes canadensis
ATATATATATATATATATTATATGTATATACATATTTACGCTTTACCTCGTAAATCCGTGTAATTGAGTCTTAAGATATTTTTCAGTTGGTAACTAGCATTGCTTGTAAACACGTACTAATTCAATCCATGTATGAGTATCTACCCTATATACATACGATAGATTTTTTTTCTTGTTCCTTTTTGCATTACCTTTTTTATGGTTAAGTTTGTATAAAATATAGTTCGACAAATAATTACCTCGTTTGAAAAAATAATTAAGGCAACAAATTTGTTTAGAATTAGGAAAGAGAGAAAGGGAGAGAGAGAGAGAGAAACGTATAATATATTTCTTCAACGATATATTATTTTTCTATTTTGAAAAATAACGAACTAAAGATATCGTTTTTATTCTGTACTGTAGCCATAAAAAAGATCCAGAAGTAAAGAGAAAAAAAGAATTAGGATGAACAAGAGTTGGGATTGCTAATTATATTCGTTCAAGCGCGATCCCTTTCGCAGTTAGCGGCACCGAAATGGAACGCATTTTTCAGAGAATTATGGTCTTCCAGTCGGGTGAATTCAATATTTTTAGCCAAGGCCAAAGCCAAGAAGCCGTGTTCTTTCTTCCCCATTCCCATTTTTCGCGGGCGTAAGCGGAAAGTGGCAGTGTTTCATATCGTCGATTTTCCGAAAGGTTGCGCGTTCATGGCCTTGCCCGAGCGTCAGAAGTTTCCGTATTCATGGTAATTTCATAAGGAGCAAAGACTCCGACGTTTAGAAAGGATAATTTGGAAAACGATGATTTCTCAAGAAGAAGAGAGAAAGAAAGAGAACAACGGTGGTGCGATTATCGTTCTTGATATCTTTAGTCGTTGAAATCGTTGAGAATTTTGGTGGCGGTGCTAAGGCAGTGTACACGAAGCGACGAGGGTTAGCAAGAGAACACGTCGAGGGCTTGGATTTTATTTTGAGGGTGGCTGTTGCCCTTTGCCTTCCTACCAATCCCCTTTCAAAAATGGTTCCTTCCTTCTGCCGTGTCCGTTAGCGGACATTTTTTTCTTCCTTTTTTTTATTTCAGATTGTACGTGAATATATATATATACGCGTACGCCGTAGTTTTCCTTGACTTATTGTTAGACGATTGCTTTTTGTCTTGAAAAAATACGCGTACGCATACTATCATGTACCGTCGTCTATTTCGAAATATTTCATGGCAACGTAAGCACGGATAAAATAATAGAAAAAGATAGAGAGATCGGGGAAAGCCCTACGTAGTAGCGAGAAGAGATCACTGAGCTCCACAGCGATGGTTTCTCGTCCCACGCACGTTAGGAATAATAGAATTTTGATCGAATACAAACAATCGGGTGAGTGACGGAACAGGAAAAAGTCGCTCATGGGAATATGGAAGAGGCTCTCCTCCGCCCACCCAATCATCGTGTCGTTCTGTCCGTATATTTTCCACCCTTTCTGCTCATTCACCTCTTTTCTCCACCCTTCTCGACTAGTCCATCTCCTTATTCTGTCATTCTTACGAAACGTCTTTTCCCATAGGATTCGCATCGTCTCCATTTACGATGAGTAAGTATAGCGAGGAACAACGTTCTCTCTAACATTTCCTTTTACAAAATATATCTTTCCCCTCCTTGCTATGTGATTTTGATATTTATTTTTAAAATATGATTTTGAAGTGCATATTTAATAAATACGAACATATCTCTATTACCAGAAAGCAGACAGGTATATATAATATTGATGTTTATCGTATACGCATATATACCTACACGCACGCAAAAACGCACACATACAAATACACAATTGACATTACTTTTATTTGATCATTGATTATCATACTAAACCCTGCACGCCTTATTGATTGCTCTTCTTATCCTTTTTCGATTCTCTTTCTCTTTTAAACATGTATGTCCTTGGAAACGCTTCGTTTCGATGAATACAATTCTTTTTTTTTTTTATCTCTTTCTCTTGTTCCTCCAACAATGTGTGCGCTTGTCGTGATCGTGAAACCGAAGGAAGAGGGATGAGAAGAATGCCAGGACAAATTTAGGAACCGTTCGAATGGAGATACCGTGTCGATGTTACTCGCATTTGCATTCCGACTTTCAATACAAACCCCTTTGTCCCAGACCCTACGACTTCTGTTCCTTCTCTTTCTTCTTCCACCATTATTTCTCCTTCTTTCCTATTCCTTCTCTTCTCATCCATAAGATACCTCATTCCCTATTACTATCTCTTACTACCCCTTTTCATACACCGTCAAGCTTTTCCGCCTAGCAACATTCTTTCCATCATCATACTTAAATTTATTATTCCGTAAGATCAAGGTATATCGTGATGAATATACGATATCGTTTTTTTTTTCAAAATAAATGAAACTAGTTAAGGATATTGTATCGAAGGGAAGGAATTGTTATTTGAAAAGATACTAGTTAGGTCAAACGTATTTAGTGTGGATAAGATTTTTGGAGAAGAATAAAAAAAAATACAGAAGAAGGAAAGAGAGAGAAAGAGAAAATAAAAAAAGGAGGAACAAACGGGGAAAGGAACTTAAAGGAAAGACATTGGGCTCTTCGCGAGATGGCGAAGCCGGAGTGATATGTACGAGCGAAGCAACGCGTTGTGAATATTTCAGGAGGAAAATTCAGTTAGGAGCGAAGATTCGCAAGACACGTAGAGAGCCCGGCCGTAGCAGCGGAGCATTTCGGAGTATTTCAGACTTAGTTAGAAGGTTTACCTTCCTCTTTAACGTCCGATGCCTCTCGCTAAGTTCTACAATGTGCGCACTGCGACTACTACTTTTATTCTACTTCGAGAGAATATACATATATGCACATATATATATTGATTCCTTTATTTCTAGAAGCAGATTAAAGGATGCGAAGGATCGGAAATGGGGAGGTAGGGAAAAATTTATAGAACGGTCTTACTCTCGGATAGGCGTCATCGTAGAATCGAAATCGTCGCGTCGCACGCAGCGAGAAAAAAGTCCAACGGGAGTTTGGGGGATGGAAATGGAAAGTGGGGGAGGTAAGGGAGCTGAGTCGACGTCTTTTAGTCGAGTATAAGCATGAAGCTGTGAAAGAGCGAGAGAGAAAGAAAGAAAAAGAAAGAAAAAGAGAGGGAGAGAAAGAGAGAGAGAGAGAGAGAGAGAGAAATAGAGGGTAGAATAGAACGAGTTAGCACGCTAGAGGGAGATGTTGCGAGAGAAAAAGGAAAAGAGAAAGAAAAAAAGAAAGAAAAAGAGAGAGAGAAAGACAGAATACGACGAGAGACGATACGAGATTTGAAACGTCTGCCTGTCCGTCGGCCCGAACCCGAGGGCACATCAGCAGCCGCCAAGCTCGGAAGAAGAACTTGGCAGTGAGACGAATGCCGCCGTCGCTGAAGAAGAGAGAAAAAAGGCGAACGCGTAGGAGGAAAAGGGAATGGCATAGGATAGTAAGAATAGTAGGATAGGGTAGGTAACGTAATAGAAAGGGGGATAGGAAGGAAGGAAGGGAGTTAAGGGAAGAAGGGAGGAGGGGCTTGAGCCGACGTTATTGGCAGAAGGCTGTCGAGTTGGTTGCGAGGGTTTTAAAGTCGAATTTAGAAAATCGAAGTCCTTCGTGGTACCTATCAACGAGGTAGATGACACATGTAGATATTTTGATTTTCTTGAAGTAGAAAATTCGATAGGTACGAATAGAATTTCAACAATGATTCCTAATTTCTTGAAATGATTGATGAGTCAATGACCGGAAGAAAGGAGAAATAGAGACGGTATAGTTCGATGCGATTTATTTAAAAAGAAATGAACCCTTCCATTCGTTCCCATTAGCCAAACGATAGGAACGGCGGCGTTCTGTGTTTTATTTATACTTTAGATGCCGAATACAGGTTGGTAGGGGAGTCACACATACGTGCTCCGTATAGAAAGCGATTTGGGCGTTGGTAGTAAGAGGAAGAGGAGGAGATGGAAGGAGAAGAGCGTACGAGTTTTGCCTCAGCGGCGCACCCTCAGACTCCATCCTATTCCACAATTCTACTCACTCATTCCACTCTGCTCACCCCCTGAGAGCGAGTGGGACTTTCCTTCGCATCCCGGACTCCCGACACTGACGTCCCGACATCCACGGGCCTCCTCTTCCTCCTTTTCCTCTTCTTCTTACTCTTCCTTCGCCATCTCCACCTCTTCTTCTTCTCTCTACAACCACCCTTAACCACCCATCCTTCGGTTCCTCTCCAGGTCGTCGCAGCGATCCCCTCGACTCCTCCATCCTCTTTCCCTTCATCCCTCTGTACTCTCTCTACTTCTCCCGGTATATACCCTTCTCTTCCTACATCCAATATCGTAGATATGTCCCGGCCTCGTCTCGAGAACCGTGCACGCAAACCCTTATCGGCCACGCGCTCCTACCCATAAGAGTGTTTGTCTGTTTGTACGATTTCATGCGCACAGGTGTACACACCGACAGGTGAGCGCGTTTCTCGATATCGCTCGAGCGATGAGGCGTACGTCGCGAGAGAATGAAATTTTGTCGTGAATTCTGGGCGAAATAAGGATCTACATCGAAATTTATTTTTCCCTATCTCTCTCATTTTTCTTTTATATTCTGAATATCCTTTCATTTTATATTTTAGATACAACATAAACTATGAAACTTTCACATTCTTTCCGTAGTCTATTCATTTGTTCTCTTTTTTTGTTTTTTAAATTTCTCAAAAGCGCGGGTTCAATTTGAAATATTTTTCTATATTTGTTCTACATTTGTAATTCTTATTTAAGGAGTCAAGGTCGCGTTAAACTCGAACGAACAAAGGACCGTGATACATTTACAGTCGGGGAAAGATAAAGAAAGAGAAAGTTTTTTTCAAGAGAAAGAAAGAAAGAAAGAAAGAAAGAAAGAAAGAAAGAAAGAGAGAGAGAGAGAGAGAGAGAGAGAGAGAAATGGAGCATACAGATTCCCCTTTATAATTAATGTGTAAGGGTAGGTCGTGGTAAGCGCATCTCTGCTTCCCTTCTGAGGGAATTAAATTACGTCAGCTGCTTCGAGAGAAAGAACGATAAGGCTCGAAAGGAGGAAGAATAAGACGGTGGTACAAGGGAGATTCTAATCTCGACTTAAAGGCCTCACCTTGTTACCACTTGTTTCCACTACTTTTCTTTCTCTCTTTGTTCGCTCATCGTTTGTACAACCACTTGTTAAACAAATTAATTGGTATTTCTAATTTTCTTGATTTATATTTATTTTGATCGATCTAATAGTCCTTTAAATTATATGCAATCTATGGTATATTTATATTTCAATGATAATTCGTAATAAAATGTTGATCAAATTATTTTGTTTGTCATTTATTTTTGTCGATTATTATCACGCAAAACGGAACGGTAATTTAATCTACAAACTAATCGAGCGCAATCCGTGAGAAGCTTCGGCTCGATCATCTCATAAATTCTCTTCTTTTATGTATATCGGGAAAATGCGCGACGTCATATATCATTTCGCGATCAAGAGGATCCTCTCTTAGCGCGACGTTCGCCTCGCTACTAGCAGAGGATTGCTGGAGGAAAGCGATAGGAGGGATGCACGTTGGTAACAATGTCGAGTAAGGAATAAAGCTCGAGAGGGTAGAAGAGTAAGAGAGAGAAAGAAAAAGACTTTGGATGACAGGAGGGTGTGGTACGACGAGGGATGTACGGAAAATAGAAAGAATTCAGATCACGGGATGTGGCGAGGGGAGGGAGGGTTGGAAGCGAACGACGGGGTTGGTTCCATCCGGAAGAGCAACAGAGACGGAAAAGACGAAAGAAAGGTGGCGTGGAAGCAAGGAGGCTAGAAGAACTGGAGAGAGAGAGAGAGAGAAAGAGGGAGAGAGTGAGA
Source organism: Polistes canadensis (assembly GCF_001313835.1). Lineage (NCBI taxonomy): Eukaryota > Metazoa > Arthropoda > Insecta > Hymenoptera > Vespidae > Polistes > Polistes canadensis. The sequence goes on from NW_014569588.1 coordinate 540,819, forward strand.
TAGAGTGGGGGAGAAGGAGCGGAATGCGAAGGGGGGGGGGCAGAAGTCCCCAGAACGAGAATGGAATCAATACGTGAAGGCGAGTGTGTGCTTTTGGCCTCACATGCGTGTGCCGTATCTAGGGAATCCAAACACACGAGTTTCCAAGGGGGGGGGTGGATAAAGGCGGGCTTCTAGGGCCTTCTTTGTGGTCCCACCCACAAAAAAAAACATGCGTCTTCTTTTTTCGCGTTCTTCTTGCTACTTTGTACACATATACGTTCTGCCTGATATGTATACGTACGCATGTATGCATATATGTATATGTGAAATGACACCGTTTGCCCGTCGACGAGTAAGATTCTCTCGACCCTCCGAATTTAGTTTATTAAGTACACCGTCGAGGATAAGGTCGCACTAGAAACTTCCATAAAGCGAGATCGAATCGTAGCTTGAGGTAAAAAATCCTCGTGCGAATTTTTTCCGTAAATCCATGTGGGGCATTTGCAGCTAAGGGCCCGGGGGAGGATGAGAGGTTACTTGAGATTTCGCTAGAAGTAAAACTTGATATCTCTGTTACTTCGAGGATAACTGAGAAGCTGTAAAAAGTGTCAAGCTTTAGGTTGAAAAGCTAGACCCTACCCCTTCTTGTAATTTTCCTTTGACTTTGATTTCGTAGATAAAGAAACAAATACCTGGCCGATTGCTTAAACCACAATCTCGAGGGAAGATTTGAGTTTTATTACGCGTTCATATACATATGTATAGAAAGAGAGAATTAATTGGTATTCGGAAGCTATGCATAAACAAGCAAGTCGATCTTGCTTGAAAAGAACGATGATCAGTTTTTTATCGATCACGATAGAGCTTTTTCGTAGGGCGATATAAGAAAGGTGATTCCCCTTCAATGACACGCGGCCAAAACAATTTTTTTCTAGACAGAAGAGAGTTTGATCGGTTGTCTTCGTCCTTACGTAACAAGTACTTGAGATCATCCACCCCTCTCTTTCGTTTCTTTCTTTTTTTTTATTCTCTTCTATCTTGTTTCGTGTACAGTCAGTGTGGAAAATTTTCGAGAGCCTGAGGGCTGCTTTCGTCCTGCCAATAAGAATAAAACTCCCATCACGTATGATCGATTCTCGTCCGCCTTGGTGGGGTCGTACGCCATCCTATTCTTCCCTCCTACGTTACTCGAGTATACTACAGGGCGCGTGGAAACGAACGTATATAAGCGCGATCATGCGAGTTGAAATTTTTTGCCGGTATGGCGTTTAGCCATTTTCTTTGAAGATGGTCCTTTCTATATAAATTATATAATATACTTAACCTACGTTATCTTTCTGTGCTAATATATCCTGTATAAAAATAAGTTGAAATATTAATATTGTCAGAGATTATTTCAAATTTCATCTTGTCTTATATTTGCTTCCAGTAAATAAATAGGAAGAAACAAAAAATAAAGAATATATCAAAACTAACATATCATTTAATTCCATTTGCATGTTTTCATAGTTGTATAGTATTTATTTAATGTTATTATTACAATTTAATAATTGAATTTATTCTTTTCTTTTTCTATCTACATGTGGTACGTACAAATACTCTTCTATTTGAAATACTGTGTCCGTAAATATAATGCAAGAGAAAAAGAGAAAAAAAGAAACATCGGTTTTTAAAGTATAGAATAAATAAATGTATAATATAATAAATTCTTGTTGAGAGAGAGAGTAGGCATTACATATCGATGTATTATAAATATACCTTCAAATAAAATGTAATTTTATTTTTCATCCCCGTCTCGTTTATAATAATCGAGTATTTATGTGTAGTTCTTTATGACCTACTTTTACTAAAAATCCATGTATTCTGTTTTATCAATAACACAAGTTATCGTTGACATAGAATCGAAGACGAAAAGAAGCGTGCATAGATATCATTTTGTTACGTCAAGAAAAAAAAGAAAAAAAAAGAAAAAAAGAGAAAAATAAAGAACAAGATAAAGAAAGAAAGAAAGAAAGAAAGAAAGAAAGAAAGAAAAAAAGAAAGAAAAAAAGGGAGCGAGTAGACGACATTCGTTGTGATGTGACCATCCCTGGAAGGAAGGCACGGGGTTGTCATAGCGACCATACCAAATTCCATAGACACATGTACTTTCCATCGCGTAGGGAGCGTGGTGCACACGGTCTACGTTTCTGATTGGGTGCTATTTTTTCCGATAAACTTGCACGTGCTTACTACGAAGGTTCCTTTGCGAGTATGCGTGCTCCTCTTGAATTTCGAGGGCGAAAATTTCCTTCGATGTCACGTGCTCCTACAGTTCGATTATGGTCTTTCGTCGCGCATGAAGTTATTCTTCTAATCCTAGTTCACGTTGTGAACTATAGATTCAAATGTATCGTTTTACTTTTCGAATTCATTGACAAAATACTAATAACTTTCGTTCTATATTTTATTTAACAGTGGAATTCAATATCTACAAGAATATAATCGTTTGTCGAAGATGTATTTTATTTAAAAGGGTGAGTATTTATCACGTAATTTTCACGAAGAAAAACATCGTATCGTTAGTCTTTCTATGGAAACATGGTGGAGCTTAAACGTACGAGCCCAAAAGGAGGTATAACACATCGATTGGCTTATGCTAATTTTTGCATTTGCGCGGGAAAGGTATCAACTTTTGTGCCAATCGAAGGGTTCCTCAATTCGACAAGGGTTGCGTCTTGTGTAAACTCGACTATAAGTGTTTCCCGAGGGCTTGATTCGTTTTGAAAACAATTTAATCTTAGGTATGAAATTACAGTTTTACTTTGAAAATAAAGTCTTCAATTGTATTGTTGAGAAATTCGTCTTTTGAAATAGTAAACTATGAAAACCCCCAAAAATGATTTTACGACGTTCTCGAACTCTGACGAGAATGGTCGCTGAAGTCGGTCCATTTCGCATCCTGTCACTCGAGCATTCCTTGGATGCCGAAGGCGGGCTCGCGGCTCGTGTTTATTTGGCCGGAAGTCCGTTCATAAATCTGGCTGTTTTTGAGTCTCTCCCATGAAATATGATAATAGATGTGAAAGCTGTGAAGGGCTGCTTGAAAGAGAAACTAAATCTTCACCGAGGAAATAAGAAAGAAGAAGAATAAGAAGAAAAAGAAGTATAAGAAAGAAGAAGAAGAAGAAAAAGAAGAAGAAGAAGAAGAAGAAGAAGAAGAAGAAGAAGAAGAAGAAGAAGAAGAAGAAGAAGAAGAAGAAGAAGANAAGAAGAAGAAGAAGAAGAAGAAGAAGAAGAAGAAGAAGAAGAAGAAGAAGAAGAAGAAGAAGAAGAAGAAGAAGAAGTAGAAGAAGTAGTAGAAGAAAGAAGAAGAAGAAAAAGAGAGGCAACGTGAGCGGTTCAACCCCCAGGTTGAATACTTTCACCCCTTTTCCTCTCCCATAGAAGAGGGCTAAAAGTAACCACCGGTTTCTCCAGTAGTTCTCTCTTTCTCACTCTATCTTCCTCTCTATCCGTCTCTCTTTTCCCACCCCCTTTTACTCCACTCCCGGTAGGTACTCGAGCGCAAGTTTTCCTAAGAAAGTTTGCAGATTACTCATGCGAATGCCGCGCTGCATCGTGTCGGATAGTGAACTTACTGAATAAATATGTTTCGTGGTTTCTACCGCTGCCACTTTGCCCGTTTCCTTTTTCTTCCTTCGACTTAGGTGTCGTCTTACATTTCTTTCTTGCCGATCATCGATACTAACGATAGCTTTTTTATTATTTTCATTTTTTAAGATCATTTTTTTTTAAATCATTGTTAATTATTCAAATATTCGCGTAAATTATGTTTTATAAGTATTTTTAAATGAATCATACACATCAATAAATGTTTTGTTAATCTTGCAGTTTGCGTTTAAAAGGGTGTTAAATACTCGAGGCTCGAGTAAAGTTAGGGTAGGTCGCGTCTCTTTCTCCTCCTTTCAGGCTACCAACAAGACGACTTCCATACTTAGTCTTTTTTCTTTTTTCCTTCATTCGCCAAGCTATGGATATTCCACGATGATTCTTCTTCTTTCTCACGTTCTCTCTCCAACCACCGTATAACCCGCAATCTCTTTAAGACTTCGAAGGACTGGATAATCGGTAGATGGGGTGGAATATTAATAAAAGCTCTGCTGGCATCGCATTTTATCCTGTTTCTTGCGAGTAACTTTGATAGTAACGTGGTAAACATTTAACCACGTGTATTGTTTTCTTTCTCTGTTCATTAAGTTGCCTTTACCGTTAAACATTCTTTAAAATTATATATATATATATCCTAATTATGTATAAATAACCAAAAAATCTAGAAAAATTATCGTGAAAAATAACGTAAGGGTGATTTTTATCAAATTTACTAAATAAATTATCGAAAATGATAAAGATTAGTCACATTTTAGATAGCATATTGATTTTAAATCAGCATATAATTTTTTGTAAAAATCTTATCACTTCGGAGAAAGTTGAAACAAGGAAAAGAAAATTACATCGATCGTGAGTACGACTAAACTCGAGTGGTGTAAGAAGAAGAGAAAGTTCTGACCGGAAGTAAGGGATGAAACTACACGTGAATGACGCTGGTAGATGGAAGGAATGAAATGAGGGGTATAGTATGAGGAAGGAAAAGGAGAGGAGTGGATAGATGAAGAGAGCTGCTTTCGAGGGCTGGAGAAAGTGGGTAATGGAATTTCGAGAGCGAGAGTCGAGGACAAAATGGCTGGCACGCTCGGTGCTTCCAAAGTAAGCGGGTAAGAGGGTAACAGAGAGAGAAAGAAAGATGGAAGAGACAGAGAGAGAGAAGGAAGTGAAATAGCTTGGCGTAGAAGGGTTGTAGGTTAATTAATTCCGGAACATGAACCCACCCCTCTTCGTCGAGTATACTACTACAAGCTGTCGTATTGCATAGAGAACGCGACGTCGCTTCATATACTATTATTAAGATCAAGGTCGCGTGTAAACTGTGCCACCCTGTGCAATTTAAAGGGATCGAGCCAAGAAAGAATTTCGGTCAACGCTTAATAAGGATGCTACGAGTTGAGTGTGAAAGTGAAAAAGAGAGAGAGAGAGAGAGATAGAGAGAGAAAGAGAGAGAAAGAGAGAGAGAGTAAGACGGAGGAATATTCTAACAAGTAGGATACTGTAACGTAAACGAGGAACATTTATTATTTTGTAAATTCTGTTAAAATGTTTACATAAATTTCTCTTTACATTCAGGTACTTTTTTTCTTTATCTTGTAAGTTAATAAAATTTTATCATGGTAGTACCTTATTTGAATGAACTCAGAGTCTATAGTTAATATTTCGAAATTGTTGAAGTATATATTAAATATTTGATAGGAGATTTATAGTATACGTATTATATATTTTTACGTATTATATATTTTTACGTATTATATATTTTTACGTAATATATATTTTTATGTATACTATAATTTTTTTATCAACGATAGGGTCACTCGAGGGAAAGGAATTTTTTGTTTATTTTGTTCGGTTATAAAATTTCATTTGTTTATATTCAAAAGTCGGAAGAAAGCTGTATCTCCTCTTTTAAGGAGTCGTTCGAGGAAAAGAAGGCATTTGCCATGTAAATGTATAGGTGTATTCATCAGAGGCCATTGTGAGAGACCCGGCTGGTGCATCTTGCCGAGGCTCTACGCATTCCACTAAAGTATTTTCTTCTTCCCTTCGTCGCGTACGTTATCCATGCATTACTTATCGCCAAATGGTCGTTAAAGTCTATAGGAAGGGGCACCACGTACGAAAGCCACGACACGGTCGCGCGTTCCTCCGTGATTGAATGCGTAATCTGCGACAGCTTGAAGAACTTCCTGCAAGATTCGTTTAGCTCTTTTCTTTTCTATGAGAAATTCGACGATACTTAAGCGCTATCTCTTTTTAAAGTATGTATATAAGTATATAAATACTTAGCGGTATATTTATCTAATTTCATATCAATTTAACGACGTTTCTAATTATAATTTTCTAATCTACGTTTACAAATTTCATTTCAAAATAAAACGTATCTTTCGGGACGTTTTAAAGACGTATTCCCTTCGAAAATACAACGTCCGTTAGTCAAGAAAGAAAGAGTAGGTAAATAAATCGTTTCAGAACCGTTACTCGAACTTGTCATAATGGTTAAATTTGCATAGGGGACCTTCGTTCATTATTCAAATCGAATTATGTGGACCGATTGACACGTCCTCAGGTGGTGGCTTTTCAAATTCTCGACGTGACCTGTGGGGGTTCGCGAGGCGCTAAGTGTCGCACGTATTTGTACGTTTTTCTTTCTCACCTCTCTTCTTATTCACTTTGCGTTTACATACGTGTGCGTGAGAATGAATGAAAGAAAGAAAAAGGGCATTTGCATATGGAATTTGGGTCTTCCATTCTACTAATACACTACTTCGAACTTGTAGGGTTGGAAAAATTAAAGGGACCAAAAAATAATGGTTTCATTCTGTGAGAACCGATTTTAAAAATGTTTCTAAACCATCAAATTTGATTTTCTTCTTTAAATTGTTCAAAATTAATGAATTTAACTTAAAGCGATAGAAATAAATCCTCGAAGAAATACATTTTTTAATACTATTAAAATACATTCTAAGGATTGCTTATATAAAATTAATGAATTTCGTTAACTCGTATTTCTTCTTTTATCTTGGCTCACGCATTCCACAGCTAAACGCTTGAAATTTTAATTACGAGTGTAAAAGCATTGCCAGAGCACGTTCTTGAAACGATCTGTGTAGATACGAAATCCTAATGGTAAAAAGGGCTACGACTATTAACTTTCAAGTTCTTTATCGGATCGCGAACGATAACGCGGAACATTTATTTCACAATGATTATAATAATCCCTGAGTCATGTTATATTTTTATTTTTTATATGTTGTAAAAGAACTCGTTGTGTAAATTATCAATTTTTATGGTTGTCTCCATTATAATAAGTATTATTAAATATATAAAAATATATATTAGTGAATACGAAAGAGTTTTTAAAATATACAATTTGAATGGATGTTATGTTGCAATAGTTCATAGAATAAACACTATAACATAGCTATTTATTGTCTCTTTCGTAATGTATCTTAGCGAAGATACAAGAGAAAGAGAGATTATATGTCTCGTTTGGTAATACCAGGTAAAATTTATTCGTCGAGGAGGGTGGAGAAATCCTTAAATTTATAGCCTCGATCGCGCTTGTCCTTACAAAATCCTTCTCGTAAACGAAATTCGATGAGACCGCGTAGCAACTAGATCGATAGAATTTTCCTCCGCCTTTCGGATTGAGCGTGGACTAGTCGCCTGCCAGTATGCAACCGGATATACTCTCTTGTATCAAGATCCTCAGGCTAAGTCTATACTCTTAACCCTTAAACGAGCTTATCCTTTCATGCGGATACGTACTTGAGTTGCTATGTTTTAGGCGTTTATATATACACCAATCTTATAGAAAAAAAAACCAAAACAAAATATACTACAAAATTTTAAAACAAACAAAAAGATACGAATGTCGTAAAATTAAATTTTTCTATGATTACGCAATGATTGCATCTTACGTAAATATAAAAGAATATATCCGCCTTGCTTCGATAAAATTACTTTAAACTTGTTTTCCGAGCGAATTCAGCCGGTTAGTTAGTTATACACGGACAATTCGGATTACTCATTTCGTCCGTACGATCAGTAGTTTCCTTCGAAGGATAAAAAATGAAGTAGATCCTTGATACTCCGAGAAAGCAAGCAAGGTGAATCTGATCGGATAGCGAGTTGTTGCATACGCAAGACCGAAGCGTACGCAAGAAATTCGGTTAGCCTCGAGTTACGAGGAATTCGACCTTCCTCTCTCTCTCTCTCTCTCTCTCTCTCTCTCTCTCTCTCTCTCTCTCTCTCTCTCTCTTTTATCTTATTCTCTCTTTCTCTAACTCTTCGCTACTGGCAACGCGAAAGGTGGATGAATGCCCGTAGGTCGAAGGGGATGTTAAATCGTGCGGTAAATTCGCTTGCATTTCACTCTCCACCAGAGGAGTCTCGAGTAATACGTCGTCTTCGTCGTCTTTTTTCTCATCCTCCTCTTTCCAATTGTGGAGGGCGTAAGAGGAACTCGAAGGTATTGGAACCGAGTCGAGTTGACGATATCGGCGGGGTAGAAGGAAAGTGGAGAGAGAGGAAGGTTGAAAGTCTGATCAGTTTATAAGCGCACATTGAGTTATTGGTAGCTCATCTGCTCCGTCGATATCCGGCTGGATAGCTTCTTTTCGTACTCTATGACAGGCTTTTTTCTATCTCTTAGAACGGCCAAAAAATATTTCCAAATCGTTCGCCAAAGCGAACGGATCGATAAACATAATGATACGTAATGAATTAAATGAATCGATTGTAGTTGAATCTTTTTAAACTTATCTCATTGTTTTTCTTTGCCATCAGATCAGTGAATTAAATATATGTTTAAATAGAAACAAAATAAGGATAGTTGACGAATGTATCGACGAAATAATTTGAAATGAATTTTTGTTATCGAACGAGTAATTCTGAAAAATAATATGAAAAATAATATGAAAAAGGTTGAGAAAAAGAATGCGTTGCATTTACTGTATGCATATGCATGATATTAATATGCTATTTAGTCGGACAAGTATACGGATCACCGGTTCTACGAAGTGGGCGGATTGTATCTCCGGATACCGATGTCGCTACGAATTTTAACAGATTAGACGACTTGTTTGAGATATGGAAGTTACGTGCATATAGACTTCCAACGATAGAACGTTACTTTGTTATCTTTTACGATATAGAATATTATCTAGACGTTATACTAAAAGGCATCTAATCCAATAGATTTTATTCTACTGTTTCTATCGCAAATTCGATAAAGCGCAAATAATAAAATAATAAAAAAGAATTTTTTATTAAAAACAAAATGGAAAGAAAGAAAAAAGAAAATATTTTCCTTCGAAAACCGGTCGACATTATTGCAATTTGTCTATTTATAAAAGCTATTAATCAACGATTATGTTGATATTATATTTGTATTCCATAAGCAAATCAAAAAATACTAGGTGAAGTAACGAGTTAGAGCATATACATAATTTTGATGTGTGTAATTTTCCTAATGAATGTATAACTACCCGGATTTAATTAAAGAGCTAACGGCGAATGGCGAAGGAAGTCGATGAAGTGCTTTAATCGAGATTTTTTTTAAACCGGTTTTGCGAGAGGAACGTCAATGAATAAATATCAGGCAAGACGCAAATAACTTTTGTAAAATATTTAAACAGATCTTTGAAGAAAAAAGAAAAAACAGAAAAATGAAATCTTGATAAAAAAAGATCGTATAAAAATGATTTCGAAAGTAAATCATAGATATGTTTGCCCGTACAATACCTTTTTGAAGAAATTATTCAAAAAAAGTGCAAACTTTATGGCGATAGGTTTTTGCGAATCCTATGGATATAAGTTCCTATTAGGGAGGATTGAAAGAGAACGGGAAAACAGAAAGAAGCAGAAGGAGAAGGAGAAGGAGAAGGAGAAGGAGAAAGAGAGATAGAAGTAAAAAGGATGATGGGATATCCCGCGTGCCAAAGGAGAATCGCGCATTAGGAGATTGTGTTCGACAGTTGTTTACGACCATCTTTCCTAACCACCTTTGTCTCCTCTTTCTTCTTCTTCTTCTTCTTCTTCTTCTTCTTCTTCTTCTTTTTTACCACCTTCTCACCCTTTACTCTTTCTTTTATATCTTAACTGGTATACATACGTACACGATACGTATAAAAACGGTGCTTTTCTTTAGCTTACTATCTTCATTTTTTCTTTCTTTTTTTCTTCTTCTTCTTCTACTTCTTCCTACTCTTCTTTTCTCCTTCTTTTCTCTTTCTTCTTACCCTTATATTTCCTTTTCTTTTTCCGTCCTTTCTTGCCGAACTTGTTTCGCAAAGTAAAGGAAGGCAAAGGCGCGTATTTACGTCGTTGCACTCACATAAATCCGACCGACAAATTGGCAAGCCTTTCTTCTTACTACGTATTCTTTCGCTCTCTCGCTTTCTGACAATCTCAGTTGAAGCACTTCGCAGATTCCCTTTTTCTTTCTCGTCTTTCTCTCTCCCTCTCTCTCTCTCTTTCTCTCTTTTTTCCTTAACACAGTCCTTTACCGTTTTCTTTATATGTCGTAAGATGAGTTAGATATGTCGATGTCTCCATGCAACGGAAATCATTTTATACGTTATACCATCCGTACGGTTCAATCCATTTCTCTCTCTTTAAAATAAACATCCGGTCTTTTTTTGATGTCTGCCACGGTGATATCTAACGTAAGATATAAGAGAAACTCGACTGTTGTTTCTTTCGACGAAGAAATATTTTCTTTTATCCTTCACTCGAGATTTCGAGGATATAGAAAAACATGAAGATAGGTAACATAAATTCTATAATTTAATGACTCGAGAATAAGGTTTTTATTGAAAGAATCGATTACTCGGATGTGTCGTTAATACTCTTCGAAGAAGGTATAACGAGAAGATCGTACTATGACATATCGACAAGAAACAATAAAAAGACGTATTTATGCAAGTTTACCAGTTCAAATAGTAATAGGTTTACCGTTTAAATGAATGATAGATATTATCAGAGGGAATAGAAGAAGAAGAGTAATAGAATGAGAATGAGAAAGAGAAAGAGAAAGAGAAAGAGTGAGAGAGAGAGAGAGAGAGAGAGAGAGAGAGAGAGAGAGAGAGAAATATGTATATTTTACTGCTTGTTAGTTGGAGAGTGCTTAAACTCATTTGCAATGGTAAATAAAACTAGAGAATCTTATGATATATGACGAGTTGGAAATGAAATTAGCGAAAAACTAGGAAGAAGCGATTAGTTATTGGAAACAGCAAAAAAAGAAAGAAGATTGAATGTAGTATGATGTGAAAAAATATTAGATTTTGACGTATAATGAATGATACATATACCAAGATACAATTAGTTATTATTACATTTGTAATATCTCTGGGATTGGGGAAAAATATTAAATAAAGATAAGACGTAAATGAGAATTCATTAATTTTATTCATATAAAGATATGAATAAGACGAGAAACGATAAAATAAAAATATTCAAGAACGTGTATTGTCAGATATGAACGCCAATGTTTTTCCTTGTAGTTAGATTTAAGTAGCTATTTCTAAGATAGGATAAATACGTTTTTCACATAAACAAACGAAAATAGACGTTTCTAGAAAAGGTAAAAACGACCTTCTTATAAGTATAAATAGGTATTTATAGGATAAGCGAAGATGTTTTTCTGTTAGTACAATATAAGAAATGTCATTCCCTGTTATTGTGGTATGAAGAAATGAGAAAGTGTGTGTGTACTAGTATGTGTGATAAGTATGTACATACTCGTGGCGTACGTGATATTAAACATGCCGATCATGAAATCCATTGCTACCCGCGATGATGTGAAGTGGAAATTTCTACCGAAAGGGTAGTTTAAGGTGAAGTACGCCCGAAGGAAAGGGACGATAAGCCGTAAGGGAAAATAATATCCATAAATACGTAATGAGAAGACAAAACGAACAGTTACGAATATTATAGTTAAGAAGAAGTAAAGAAGATACGTTATGTTACGCGAAGAAGTTATGTTACGAAGTGATGCTAAGAAGTCAAGAAAAGAAGTTAGATTACTTTGTTAAACTAAAGAGTTACGCTATAAAGATACATAAAGAAGTTGCTTACTAATTTAGAAGCTAAGTAACAAAACAATTGTAAGTTAATTACAGACACTTACTATTCTATCCTATTAATTAATTATATATATATTGCCTTATAGATATATTTACTATATTCTTTTCTATACTTTCTAAGGAAAGTTAATAAACATTTATTAAATAAACTATCAAAGATTGATTAAAATTAAAAAAATCTAACATATCTTACATCGATCCATACATTATCTTGTCGATAAAAGAGTCATTTTTAAACGTACCCAAATCATGATGGTTAAAGTTCAAGGTCCCACGAGTTTTCGGTTGCATCTGCCTAACGAGCATCGTAATGCTCCTGCGTAATTTTAATCGAATGATTACATAGGAGCCGTTCAGATAAAGTGCCCGGCCATTACAGGATCAAATGAAATTGCCAACGTATTTCGTCTGACGCGTAACCTGCACTTATGCTATTTTCATGAATTAGCGATAATCGAGTGTTATCGTAATGGTTAGCGTACTCGAACGATATTTCGACTACTTTTGGCGTACGTGGGCGTACCGAGTTTATATTCCTACAGTACACACCTGCTGCTGTTCCGTTTTATTTACGATCAAAGAAAAAATGTTTTAACATGTCCAACGAACGCAACTCAAATTATTAAATTGTTTGATATTTTACGATCACGAAGAGAGCGGATAATTAAGTCACGTTGATTACGAAAGAAATCGTTTCTTTTATAGAAAATCTATTAAGTATTTTATTATAAATTAAATATTGTCATACTCGGATAGATTAATTAAAATTACACTTAACACTTATGATAAAAATTACTCAAGAGTGATTATTTTATAGGAGTGGTTATTAAAATGGAACAAATTCACACCACAGATATTTCTAGAATATTCAAGGATACTTTTCGTACACTTACTACAGTAATAGTATATTTTATATTCCTAATATATCAAAGTAAAGTACAAGCTGTCCACAAATATTATAGTATCCAAAACCGGTGTTTCTACTCTATATAAAGGAAGATGAGAACGCTCAGCATGCGTTCCTCATCCAGACTAGGAACGGATAAGTCAACTCTTTCGTGAACTGGTGGTAATGTAAAGGTTGGTTAGAAGGATTATGCGTCATACATGCTAACTGACTGTGCATGCTAACGCAACCCCTTCTCATTAGAAACTCGTAAAACTCCCTTTATATTTCTCTTTTTTACTTGTTCGTTTGTTCGCCCACTGGTACATGCCACTTGCGGCAGAGTGCTCGAAGAGATAAAAAGAGAAAAAGATAAAACGAAAAAAAGAAAAAAAGAAAGAGGGACGATGAGATAGAGATAGAGAGAGAGAGAGAGAGAGAGAGAACAGAATAGATGATTCCTTAAGAGGAAAGAAGAAGAGAAGAAGAAAGAAGGAAAAGGAGAAGGAGATGAAGGTGGAGGACGTGGAAACCAGTTCCTTGGGCGTTGCTTCGCGCTAGAAGGAACGCTTTCTTTCCCACGTGGAAACGCCAACCGTACTGTTACGTACACCTGCAACTCACGACCCTTTCACACCAAACGAGTCGAGCACTGTCCGAGGAATGTCTGCTCACCGATATTTCTATTTCAAGGGCGCGTGAATGGTGATTAATATTCAGTTTAGTTCCGACCGTTCAAGGATTCGGAAGACAATCCTTCGAAATCCGTTCACTTCCTTCGACAATTTTTTACTTTCCTTTTATCGTTCTGATTGTAAACGGGACATGGTCTAGGGGGAAAAAAAAAAAAGAAAAAAGGAAAAACAAACAAAAAGAAATAAACGAAGAAAACGTGTAAAAGAGAATGTCTTGTCTTTGAAAGATTTTTCTTTCTTACACAATTTAGCTGTAGAACACGACATCGGATCGGGATCTACTTACTCCTTTTTCCAAGAAGAGACGAGAGAGCCGAGAACCGACGCGAGTTGCGTTAGGAATCCGTTCGATGGATTTGAGATTCGTGTTGCGACGAAGGGAAGTTGCGTCACGTAGAAAGTCAACGAGGACGGGTTCGCTCGTTTAGCTACGCACATTGTTACGTTAGTAGATCGTACGATCGTAAAAGACTTTGTTGGTATTTCTCTGAAAGAAGTAGAACGAGAGGTGGCGTTTCGTAGTTCGATGCTTCGTTCACCTTAGACGGCAATTCGATATCCACGGCCGCTCCTTTTCGACGTTTTGCATCGTAAAAGAAACTCTGGTAGGGGAAGGAGACATAGAAAAAGAGAGAAAGAAAAACAAAAAAGAGAGAGAGAGGGAGGTAGAAGGAATATAGCGCCAGGTTCGTTAACCCATCGTATAGACGTCGTTGCAGAAATGCAATTCGCCAGCTGACGATGCGCTTAACTGCAGTGAACCGAGCACGCCTCGAGAGAATAAAGAAAGAAGGAAGGGAGACAAGAACGAACAAGGTAGAGATAGATAGGTTTTGCTATGGTATAGAAAGAGAGAGAGGGAGAGAAAGAGAGATGAATGGCGATGGTATTGCCTTCCGATTTTTAATTTCTAATTATCGCGTAATGACCCCACACTCTCTGTCTCGAAGTGCCGAGCGTGCAGCAAACCTTATGTCTCGATAGAGTGCACGGCCGAGCCTTTAGTTATGGGTTGCGATAATTGCCAATTTCCATGGGCTCTCCTATCTAGCCTTCGATAGATGTAAGTCTTCGTTCTAGCTTTCTCTAGGCTACATTTACAAAACCGATCGTTCTCGATCGATTTTATGAAGGGTCAAAAAGAATTAGTGTTAGTTAGCTACTTACACCTGTGTCAATACGATGCACCATAGATCGATGATAGAGAGAAAATATATGTGTATGTATGTGTGTCTGGAAAACGGTAGTCTTTTTCTTAAATATTTCTCTCTCTCTCTCTCTCTCTTTCTTTCTGCCTCACGTTCCTTTGTCGACTAAAATGAACGTGAGTAAATATATAATACGTGTACGTTATTCGAACGTTTTTCTTTTATCGTCACCGTTGAATACCACGCAACGGACCATAACGTTCTATGGAAAGTCAGGTAGTCTAGGTAGAAACGGTTTTGGGATCGCGTCGAGCTTAAGATCAGGTTCGATTCGTAGAGAATAATGAGAGAGAGATGAAGAGGTGGGGTAGGGGCAACGAGAATCGAGGCCGTACTTCTTGAGATCGATCGTCGATCACAAAGAGATTCCTTTTCGAGAGAGATCACCTGCCCCATATGCACTGTCATTCTCGACGACAGGTATCGCACCTGTAATACACCTGCACGCTTCGACTACCGATTTAGAAAGAAATTTACTAGCACGCCCGACGATTATCGGATATTCATCTGTACTTTATCGCACAGCTGAACTTCGTTATGCGGGTATACAGCGTATAGGAAAGAGGAGGAGAAGAAAAAGCAAGGGCCTTTTTTTCGAAAAGCTTCGTGTAAGATCGTTTTCAAGAAGGCATATATTATCACGTATTTCGAGTTACCGCTGCGATCTCAAGAACCGATAGAGTGATATCCGATAGTCGATTAATCGATCGATTATGCTATAATTATACCGTTGAATATAAAGCGATTATTATGCAACGTCATACATATATACATATGTATATATCGTGACAAGATCGGTAGCGATATAGAAGAGATGTTCAGAAAAATAACACGAAGGCGAACATAAGATCTTTATATTTGTTTTCCTTAAACCCTTTTGTCTGTTTTCTTTTTGTACCGTCTTTTTCTGTATTTTAAGTAAATTTTGCTGAATTTATTCCTCCCTTGGAAGGCCGAAAGGCAACAAGATCGAACGAGGAAACATGGGAGCGCGTTAAATAATATTCTCGATCGTTTCAATATAGGTATACCTTAACGCGTGTTAGTCGGTATCTCGACAAGGATCGGAAAGGTAGCGAGAAGAAATAAAAGAGTGGCCGTTTATATCGGCATGGAATATCGTTTGGAATCGTTCATTCGATCGCTCGTGCTCGCGCACGCGCATTCCCTTGAATATCTACGAGGATGTTTAACGCGGCTAGACACGAGCTAGCTGTATCGAGGATACACGTTTAAACGTTCGCTTCATCTAGGAGGGAACTTGCTTCGAAAGGAGAAGTTACTTAGCCGCAAAAAGCCGTCCTTAGAAGCCGACGGCCGTTGCTAATTATCGATCATTATTTGCACCACGAGCGAGTAATTGGGATTTATGCTTGGCGTGATAAAAACGAATGGCCGAGGAAGAAGAAGGAGAAGGAAAAAGAGAATAGGTGAATGTTAAGAGGTAGTCAAATGGGACTTTTATAAACCACACTATAGTCTCTACTTAATTGTTATTTACGTCAAACTATCACGCAAATTCTTCGACGTCGTAGAGAGTTTGTTGGAAAAAGAAGAAAAAGTAGAATAGAAAAAAGAAAAAAAAAGATAAGGATTGTCTGTGACGTCCGTTCGACTGATTTACAGGACCAATTTGTGACAATTATCATCGCTAGAAGTTTAACTATCGTGAGGGAAGAAGCGTATAAGTTAACGTTGATACTAAATCACTTTTAGAAGGTTTGAAGTAAAGACGGTAAAATAGCGCGAAGTCGCGCGTTCGCACCTTACGCATTTTTACTTCGTCGCATCGACGGACGGAATGCCGGAAGTTTCGAATAGTCGTATCCAACGACATAAAAGCCGGAGGGGCACTACACGAGCGATCCGTCGAGCAATAAAATCGGCGACAAGCCGTGAATTCGTGACACGACGCTCATAAACGGATTTATGCGCGCGTTCGAGAGGAATGAGTGACGACGAACTTGCGAACTATGCGTACCTATATGTTAATGCCTTTCTACTATATACATATATACATAGGTAAGTACATATATATATCTATGTGGGATATGTTTCTACATGCGATAATCTACCAACGACCACTCGCAAAACCGCGAGATCGTTGAATGGCCAATAGTCGTGTCGTTATGCGTAAAACCGTACTTATTCCTGTTAAATAATTTCTATCTAACATTTTTTAACACTCAACCTAGGAGAGATAGGATAACATTATTATGTATAAATATAAATATTTTGATAAGATATACTATATAAAGTAATATAACTTTATACAATAGGTCACAAAAGTATTCGTATCCGATTACACCGTAAACTTAAATCAATTGATATTTGCTGATAATGCAAAATTTCTAAATTCTTATATAGAGAAATCTATCTTAGGATTATTATATTTAATTTTACTAAATACTAAATGACAATAGATTACTTTCTTTTATTTTCATATAGGTATAATGTTATTCAAAAGTAATATTTTTTGTCGTGCTGATCTCTGTTATGTTTACGTTATGTCTTAAGCCGCACAATTTATTTCTTCTTCGTTTAGTTTTTTCCTATCAATCGAACTATGAGAAACAGCTGAATATTATACACGACGATTTCCAAATCATTACCATTCGGACAGAAAGGTGATATAGAAAAGATTAATTGAATGCAGTTGCTTCCATGATTACCTAAAAATTGATGGTAGCAGAAGGTTTTTAAATTAAATATTTTGAAATACAATTTCCACTAACACGGTACCATAAACAATGGTACTCCTTTCATTCGACTTACTTTTACAAATAAAATAAACTTCTGCCTCTTGTATGTAAATATATTATATATTATAAAGGATTTATCCTATTTCGAACTTTTTCATCTTTCTTTTATCTCGAAACGTATCTTTTCCGAGCCGATCTCTTCGTCGGATTTTCGCCTTTCGGAAGGTTCCTTGAACGATATCGTTCATTGGAGAGATTGGAAGGAAAAAAAGGACGCGCAAATAGAATGTGTATGTGTGTGTGTGTATATGTGTGTGCAAGAGTGAAAAAGAAAAAGAAACAGGAAGGAAAAGCAAAGAGTACCGGCACAAAGCAAAACCTTTAAAGGAAAATGCATCGCGATAGAAAATCTCCGATCGTCGAATGCAACCGCCTAATCAGTCTCCAATCGACAGGATTGACTCAGTTCCTTGAAACTCGCTTTCCGATTTCTTCGTTTTCTTTACTATTCCTGTCTTTCTTGGCATAGAAATCTCGAAAGAGATAGGAGTTCACGCGAATTCGATGCTTGAAACTACGATTTTCTCATGGCTCATAGATAAGTAAGCATATAAGAGAAACAACGTATGAGAGTATCGCAAGGATAATCGTGTTTTTCTCGTCGATGAAATACACGAATAAGAAGAATAAAAGTCTATCAATGGAAACGTACGGTTTTATTTAAGAAGCATGCGAGAGAACGTATCTTTTAATCATTTTAACTTACCTTCCTGTCTTCTCTCCGTCGTAGTCCTTTAGATTGTGATGATTTTGGAGATGGTTAAAAAGCTTTTCCAATTCCTCGAGTTGTTCGCTTCTTGCCTGAGTAATCTCTTTCAAAATCTGTGAAAAGAGAAAAAAGTATAGATAAAAATAGGAAAAAAGCACGAATATCAATGTTATATTGTTATCGTTAATATCTTGTCATTAGATTTGCAATATTCATTATTAGAGTTGTTCTATCGTAGACAAGTTTTCAACGCCTTTTGTTGAAACAACTTGAACATTCGCATTTCGATTATCGATAAAGCAATATCGTAAATCTAATTTATTAGAATACCTATGCGTGGAATCCAAACAGTTAGGTATGTTCTTTATCGTGAACAAAAAATCTGTTGAAATGCCGTTACCTTTGGAAATCGAGCTGGCCTATCGTAAAATCTTACTTCTCGGGAGAGATTTTTGCATTCGCGGGAAAAAGCAAGCCGCGAAAAGAAGTTAAAGGAAACGAGCGGGACGTCGTTAGAACTACGGCCCGAAACAAATCTAGCACGTAATGTTTCCGCCGTAATGGCGTTCCTAGAAACGATTCGAGCGTAACCTCTCACCTCCATACGTCACGTTCACGAAGGGTGCTCTTTTGAAGGTGCGAGCAGTCGTTTGCGCGTCGCCGGAACAACGAGGAGTTATTTTCTTTCTTCTACACGCGAGACTCTCATCCTCCGAAAAATCTTTCTTCCATTCATTGTTACTTATTTCAATGGACGTTCGCGTTTTTCTCTTAACTTTTACCTTTCCTCGAATTTGTTTCTCTTACCAAGCAGTTTGATTTTCTTAGCCCTATCATGACTAAAATTTCATTTTAATCGAATTTTCTTTTCCATTACTTAAATCGTTTTCATCTAATAATAATAGATCGCATTTGTTTTCCATTACTTATTTGTAAAATAAATAATAAGCAAGTGAAATTTCATTTATAATAGCGTTAACGCGTAATATTTTATTTCTTTTAAGTTACGGTTTCAAAGAGTTTCCTGAGAACTTATAGGAGCGAAAAAAATAACTTGTAGTTATCCTGAGAAAGTATTCGTAAATATAGACTAGGTGAGATGTTAAAAGACAACTATTTATTTCGACGTTATTGTAGTTTGAAAAGTTAGTAATTTACTTAGTACATTGTCGAGCGTTTATAAACAAATCTTTTTCACTTTCTCAATTTCTGAAACAATTCAACTGCTCCACGTTAGAGAGTTCTTTGAACTCTATCGACAAAATCGTTGACGATAGAGATCGTATCAAGATCGTAACTGGGGAAACGTGTGAAAATGTGACCGGCTTTCGATTCTCGGCTCTTCGCTCGATTTATTTGGGCTTTCGCACAGTTTTCGCATCGGACGGCGAATCGATGCCGATAAATTTACGTATCAAGTTTCAATCGTGACCGTGTACCGCGAAATAGACGATCGAGAGAATCGAGAGAAAGAGAAAGAGAGGTGGTGTAGCAAAGGGTAAAAAAAGAAAAAAAGGAAAAAAGAAAAAAAGAAAAAAAAAGAAAAAAAGAGGTAAAATAGAGAATGGGAGAAAAAAATCCGTCCTGGCCTCGAAAATAAAATCGGTTTTCCGATAACTCGTTATTTGCTCGCACAAGTGGCTCGCTGACTGGGCGAGCACGTCGGAAGCGGTTTTCGCGTGTAATATTATCGAGTTATCGGGAGGATAGAGAAGGCCATTGATCGCTGCTGCCGTTGCTGGAGCCAAACAAACGGAGCCGAGAGGAGGAGGGACGAGAGCGCGCATTGCGCGAGCACAATATATCCGCGTGATTACAATATGTCGGAGCTCGAGAGACCAATATCAACTTGAAGTCGGCTCAGCCAATGCTAATAATCTCCATTGTTGGTGCCTCCACTCGAATACCTTACGATTGGATACATCTTGTTTCGAAATTTCGAATTGCCTCGCTCGTGTTCGTCGTCGGTATTTCTCATCTTGTCTCTCCTTTTGCTTCGCCGTAAAAGAAAAAGAAAATTTATTTTCTAAGCTGGCACGATCGAAATTATACTTTAGAACGAAAAATAATGGCATAAATATGGGAACTATGATAAAAAGAATTCTTAAGCTTCTTTTATGAGATGCGTGCTTGGCGTATCAAACGTATATTTTAATTGCACTCGTTGACGTATAATTGTTGAAAAGAATAACAGTAAAATGTGAGTTAAGATTGGATTAGTCATGTAAAGTAGTCAATTTGCATCTTTGGGAACGTCATTATCTACGTAGCAACAAAACCGTTCGATTATAATTTCCCAAGGATTGTTGTCCCAATATCAGTAGGTGTTACCGGATGTTTAAAAGAGAAGATGGAATAGCGCAGATTGTTCTACCTACAATGAAAGAAATAAAACCTGTTTACGTCGCTGTTTTTGTTGCTTGCTATAGCAGCAACCTGAAGTAGCTGTTTGAAGCAGCAGCCTGAAGCAGTAACATTAGCATGAGCAGGCAGGCACTCATGGAGAATCGCCTTTCACACATCTCACACGAAAGAGACGACGCAGCTCGATTCTCTTTCAAAACAATTACGCGTTCTTTGGCGCCTGTTCTCCCACGTCAGTTTTATCCTCGCCGTCATCGTCATCGTCGTCATCATCGCCATCGATCTCAACGTTCCATAGTACATGCCCATACGTGCATGCCTACACTTTTTTCGTTAGCGTAAAAGAAAAGTAGGACAAAAATGAACTCTAACGTACACTTTCTTTTTCTTTTGTTCATACGTCTCTTTTTTTGTTCTTTTCTTAAAGTACAGTTATTATCGATTACGTCGTCAAGAAATTTCGTAGAAAATTGAATACCTAGTCCCGCGGAAGTTGTAATCATTTAATTAATTTTAATCTTTCTTAAAAAGAATTAATAAAAAATAAATGAATTATTCTATGTAACCTCTTCCAACTAATACAATGTCAGAGATAATACCTACTTCCGCGATAACATTAATTATAGGGAGGAGCAATGTTCGTTCTTATAATTACAGTACTAAAAGTACATTGTGTAGAATCAAGAGAATAACGCAAGTGATTAACACGTCGATCCGAGTATCGACTGAAGAACCGATAACCTTAAAAAAGGATTCCGTCAATCCTTATATAAATCGCAAATAATCATGTTGATATTTTATCCATAGTTCGATATGCACTATATGAATAAGACTTGCGAAGAATTTTCTAAATATTATATAAAAAGTCGTTAGAAAAAAAGAAATCTATTCGTACGTCGTATTAAACGCATACGTATAAACTACTAGATATTATTAATATTAAATGAATTTTTCTTATCTCGTTTCAGATAGGTATCGAGATTGGGAGATCGATGTGGCGCCGAATTCTTTCTTCGCACGCACGAGTAAGTGTTGCAACGTAATACGTTTCTCATAGGGGTTTCGAGATACCTCGATAGATTTGGAATTCGTTTGCCAGGACGAGTGCATGTAAGCATCGACTACCGAGAAGTTTCGCAATCATTTCTGGCGAATCGAAAAACTCTCACGACGATTTCCTATTCAACATTTTTTCCATGCGAGTAACGAACGAACGAACGAACGACCGAACATACTAACGTATAGATGTATATGTACGTAGGTACATACGTAGAAACAATCGTACCGTTAGAGGTCGGAGATCGTTTCTGGCATGACCTACCCTTGCTTGCTTGCCCCCGTTGCTATTGTCATTTCTCATTCATTTGCAAGTAGCCATATCGCGATTTACGATCCCTCTGTTGGTGACTTTTGCACGTTGTTCGATTCCGTAAGAGGAGAAGGAGGAGTAGAAAGAAGAGAAGGAAGGAGAGGAGGAGGAGAGGAAACACTTTGGCATGCGAAAGAGGTTTCGAAGAAGCGTGCTTTGGAAACCCTATAAATCTTTGTCATATGTCATATACGTCTATAAACCAAAACGAAAAAATATATAGACGCCATCTATAAATTTATTATCATCATATTTCTAATAGAAAACGTCGAGGTTGCTCGGACTTTGGTACTCGAACATTGCGGTGTTTAAATTTGACGTTTAATAGATTTCAACTTGTCAAAAATAAAAAAGAAAGGTTACTTTTGAATTATCGAATAAGAATTTAAACGTTTTATTACTTTTACGTCGATGCTATTTCATCATACGCTTGATGCTTAGATATTTACATATTTCGAGATTTGAGTTACCAAAATGAAGAAGAAGAAAAAGAAGAAGAAGTAGAAGAGATCTGGAGAGAAGATCTTTACGAGTTACAACGACGTAAATCTGTAAAGTACGTACAATGAATTAACGCGATGCGACGTGACGCGACGCGTTGCACGTGTCCAATCATTTTATAATAAGAAGATGACACGCAGTAGAAAGACAAGACAGTACTCGAAGAAAATGGTCGAGGTATTGTATGAAGCACGAGGTAGCGTACTTTTCAAAGGTGTTCTTGACTTACGAGATTTATCAGATAAACGATTCGTAGGTTCTTTGCACTCGACGAGATAGCTTACACCTTACTTTCTCTTTTCCTTTTCTGTTAACCCTCTTCCTCCCCCCTTCCCCCTCCCTTCGACCCTTCTTTTTCTCTCTTTCTCTCAGTTGATGTTTCAAAGAAAAAGATAAAGAAGTAGAAGATGAGAAGGAACAAGAGGAAGAGAAAAGTGAATTATAAGTGGACGACTTATATTCGAGTAACCGTGGGTAGACTTAGTAAATCGTTCACTTAAATCAGTCATCACTAATTTTCATTGCATGAAGATAAAGGCACGTGCCGGAACAAAACGTTGCAGGTCATTCAAGATCGGATCGCGTTTCACGTAGGGAGAGAGTCTCTTAAATAGGAAATAGATTTTCCTTTATAGTTAATAATAAATATGTTGAGAGAAAAGTGGATTGGTCAGCGGACCAAAACCATAGACGGTTATTCGTATTTCATAAGATATACAATTCTTGGTCGCGATTATCGCGTTGTCGCGAGGTATCGATAAACCGCACTGTTTTACGATGCAAAAAAGATCGAATGAAACGAGCACGTTTCAGTCGGTCGTTCAATTTCAACGTTGCAATGAGTTTTGCGGACTTTGGTCTAGCTCATCAGAGAGAAAGAGAGAATCGCTTCGGGTACGTAACTCAGTCGCATACTTATAATACACGTTACTCATAAATCACTATGGAATTACTCGTTGTGCTAATATGGAAGATAACTAATTAAGAGCAAGAGATACCGCGAGCAGTAGAGATTCTAATTTAATGATCAAACGCCGACCGAATATAACGGGTACGGTGATTCCGCGAGATCGTATATTACGACGATCCCAGAAGATTAAATCAATCGGGCGTCAAGCCCTCCCCCTCGACAAAGATAAATACAGAATAGTCTATCTATACGTTTCTACATATAATATCATAATAATTAATATTTCTCTACATATAAAATTGAATAAAAAATCCTTAGACGTAAGTATGTTACATTATTTATCCATGTATTATATATAAAACGTACTTAAATATTTGATATTTCTCGAAATTTTAAAAATTAATCCGATCTGTGTATTTATAACTAAAATAAATAGAGTTTTATTCAATTAAATGATAGACAATTTTCAGATTACGAATAATATAATATAAATTACAGTCTTTTCTCTTAAACGAAGTATTTATCTTAACATCCAAGTGATTTTAGTTACATGGACCACCTCATGTTATCTCTCTTAACAGTTTCAGTCGGCGAGTAGCCGATAGCGAACGTAAGATACAACGCTTATCGATGAAATAAACGACTAGATAAGAGAGTGCACTGTTTCGTTAATCGATTCTCGAAAGGGATTATCCACGCCGTGTTGTGTGTTTAATTAGCCGTGTAAAGCGAGGTGTGCTTGAAGAGGGAGAGAAAATCGTATTAATTAAGCATATCAACGTGATCTCGGAGATATTTCAAAATTACAATACATATCAAGTTTCGATGTCTCTCAATCATTTTGACTGTACGAATGCGAAAAAAGAATTTTTCTATTGAAAAATGAATAGAAAATAAGACGACGACGACAGATTGAGTGACGAAGATAAGAAAACAAGATATCGATAATTGACTCGTTTCAATATTACCGAAAGAATAGAAACTCCCTTTCTCTCTTTCGTCCTTCATCTTATCTCCCTTTCTCTACACTCTCTTTTTTTCAACTAGCCTGTAAGATGGAATTCCGTCGTGGCATATTCGTAATATGGCACGTTCGTTTATCCTACTCGCGATCGGCCTACACACGGCCAGAATACACCGGCATAATGTGATTATGCTAATGTGGAAGACCCCTCTCTATTCGATTATCTTCGAGTCACGCCGTGATTAGAAATAATTATTGGAAATAACCCATCGATCTTGGCGTGCTGTAAAGTGCGTCACGTTGTACTTAACTAGCATTGCCGCTACTCTAATACCCTTATTATCTATCTATCTATACTTTATTCTTTTAAAGTTGCACGAAGGGCAACGAAGAAAACGGAAATAACGCGATTAGAGGGAAGTTCTTCTTGTTGATGAGAAAGCAGGATTATATAAGAAAAACATAATCTTAAAATCCAAGAGTTTTACCGATACTTTTGCTAAGTTTGAATTATCTTAATATTATTTTTAATGTCATGGTAATTAGATATCATTCACTATAATAGTCTAAAGATTAGATTAGTTTTAAAACTTAACATGTACTTTAAATAGCACAGAACAACTCGATTTTGTAATCTGAATCCTTCGAGGGATACCGTTTGGTTAAAAGATAGAGAAAAAAAAGTTAGTCAAGGAGGGTTGCCGCTTTCGCTCGTTAATCGTGCGTCAACGTTTTAAGCTCGTACTAATTCGCTCGGCAATCCTATGAAATTAATGATTACAACGAACTAACCAACCATGATAAGTTAAACTTTCCTTAATAAATTTGAAGCGAACGAAAGGCTATCGATATAGGTACGCAAGTTTAAATGTTTTCTCTTGTTTTTCTTTGAATCTTTTTCTAATCGATTTAAAAATCGAACGACAAGGAACGAACTTTCGAATGTTAAATAAATTTTGTCTAAACGCGATTAGAAAAACATTTTATGTTGGTAGTCGCGTTGAAAGAATCTCACGACGAGGATCGATATTGATAACGATTAAAATTGATTTCTTATTAATTAGAAAAACAGTGCGTGTTATATACGTTGACTTAAATCTTCAATCGATTTAAAATATCGTCGTCTAAAAAAGATATGCAAAGATTCGCCGTTTATACTTCTCAGTAATTAGGCGAACTCTCGACGCTTAGATGGAGAAAGTCGACGTTCAACAAGGGCTTTGAAAATTGCGAGTGTATAAAGGTTAACTACACCGAGCAAAAGGGAGAAAGAATAAAATAGAGAAAGGCTCGTAACAGCTCATTAGCCTTATCGTTTTGTCGATCGTTTAACCTCACACCTCTCTCGAGAGACTCTTCTCCTTGGGGAACATCGATTTGAAGGTATATCGCGGCTTAATCGTGTCCTAAAGTATCTACTTAAATGTATTGGAATTTCCAAGACTTGTAATTACACGAGTACGACGATGATAATAAATGCGTAATAATCATAAACGTTCCGCGTTAGTTGAAAACCAAGTTTAATTCGATCGAGGAAAGAAAAATGATTTCTTATTGATTTTATCGATTCTCGTTTGTCGAATTATTTTAATATATCCACGAAAACGTTTTCAGAATTACAATTTCAGAAACGAATCGTTGTAAAAATTGAAGAAAAATGTATCCTCTTCTTCTTAGATCAAAGAAAACAATTATTCTTTTTTTTTTTTTGAATTGTTTTTTTTGAATTTGATAAATCAAAGATCGAGAAGAAATGAGAATCGATACTACGAACAGAAAAAGGATCGATCTTGTGTCTAATAAACATAGCTTCCCGCGACGTAAGACAATAAATTCTGCAAACGAGTGCCTAGCTCGAGCGAAAGGTCGCTGTGAGGAACGACCGTCGCTATTCCTTCACTTGATTTATATACCTAGAAGAGATCGTGAAGATCGTTCGGAACGAGAGTCAAGAGACAAGTAGAATAAATGCCAAGATCGGCAGAGGATCATCCGTGGAAATTTGTATCAACGTTCGTCTCGAGACTTGCTTACTTTTTCTTATTTTACTTATTCTCTTTTTCTGCTTTTTCCTCCTCTTCGTCCATTCGAGAGTCTTATAATCGTCCACACTTACGTTTATACTTTTTCCTGTATACTCGAGTACTTGTCGCACGTATAAAATACTTTAACGCGATTGTTCTTCCCAGAAATGGGACCAATTTAATTGCGACAAAAAATAGTTCAACGCCAAGTTCCTACAATCTATATTTATGCGTTTGGACATAGCAATGGTAAACGTTGCACATTATAAACTTATTTAAACAATATATTTTGAATAAAACATTGAAACGTTTAACCGTATTAGCGCCACGCAGCGTACGTGGTGAAATATGTTGCGATGTTTGGTCATGATCGTCAATTCCCAACGCGCTCCGAATTAGCTTTGAGTGTTTAGAGTAACGCTTCTGATATGACTGATGAAACGAAGCGCAAGCGCGTCAAGCGGCATATTTTGACGAAAAAAAGGAGATAAATGAACGAAGCGCTATCGCACTGCATGGCACAATCCGACAAAGATTTTTCAAAACTCCTGGCACTAAAACGGTTAACGAGGCAATAAAAGAAACCTCGACAGAGGAAATTCGCGATTAAAGATCAATTTACAAATCAACTAATTTTAAGTCTGTTTACGTATACGAATGATATTCTAATCATAATATAACATTGTATAATTATCTTTCTTCGGATCTATCTATCTTCCACTAACTATATGTTATTTATCAATTTGTCAGTAAAAGAAAATCATTCAACGGAAGTACTCGGCGGATCATATTCAAATAGAAAACAAAATAATACGATCTACCTACGCTTTTGTGTGTGTAGTTGAGGTGGCAACCGGTAATCATTAAAAAAAATTTTTTTAAATAAAATAAAAATATAAAAAGAGAGAAACAAAAGAGACAGAATAAAACGAAAACATCGAACCGTTCAACGTGTTGAGCCGTAACGCTAGCTATAACAAGGTATCAAGTTGAAATACGATCAAGGTCGAAGTCGATTCGGTGAAACGTTTTTTCTGTTCATCGAGATGCATGCATCGTGTAGGTTCACCTGTGTTTATTAAAGCTATATATGTACGGCAACATATGTAACCATTGTATTGTATATATATAAATGTACACACATACACGTACGCACGTACACTTACATAAATACACATACATCGAGAATTAGAGCGTGAATCGTTGATTCCGCGCTACGAGTCCACTCGCGATGTAATTAGAACCTGTCGACGAGTGCAAGATACACGCTAAGTATCGATTTTTTTACTAGCCGCTAGGCAGCTAATAACCACGTTTAATTACATTCTTACCGTTCATTTAGAACGGAAATAGTGATAGGGAAGGAGAAGAAGGAGGAAGAGAGAATGGAAGAGAACGCAAGGTTCTCGGGCGGGGGGGGGGGGTAGGGGTTTCAGGTGTTTCCAGGTGTTCATATCGAAATCTAATGCAAATCGAGCGTGTCGCGCGAAATGAGACTCTCTACTTATGATCATTTTAACAAGGAAAATCAATCTTCTCGTATATTTATGAGTAGGGCGAGTAAGCCGCAAAGTTTCTCATTCGATAAATCGACCGAACGTAATTCCTTGCAATTTCAATCGCAAATGCACAACCTCTCTCTCTCTCCCTCTCTCCTTTTCTTTCTTCCTTCGTTTTTATTTTTCTTTTGATCCAAACAATTTAGTGTAGCATTATTAATTTTCATTATCGTGCTGTGTGTAGCAACATCGTGACACGTTGTTTAAGATACGTGTAGCTTCGAAAGGGAACAATATGCAAAATGAAATACGACTGTTTTTTCTTTGATTTCAATTTGTCAGGAAGGTTCGACGTTTCATCCTCGCAATTAATACTTTATAAATCAATCCAGGCGAGAGGGAGAAAAATGAGAGAAAATCGAGACTAACTCTCGTCGATTGGCTGTCGTTGTCGTAGGTCTGGTGATTATTCTTGTAAGTTCCTAAGCGCAAGTAGGCTCTCCTCTTAACGAACACTCGGTTTTAAGAAGGCGGGCGCACCTAATAATACCCTTTGCGGAACCGGTCGTAATTGCTATCCTCTGCGTGGAAATGGCCATTCTCGTTCGAGATAATCGATCACAGTCGCACGATTAATAAACGATAAAGTCGCCGAGCATTGCTCGTGAGCCGCCTACCTCTCTTTCTCTTTCTTTCTTTCTTTCTTTTTTTCTTTCTTTCTGATTTTTTTCTCCTTTCTTCTTCTCTTTTTCTTTTTCTTTCAATTTTCTTTGTATTTAAGTATTTATTATAATCTCTTTGTATTTACGTATTCATTTTTATTTTTACGTAGGAATCACAGTTGTGTATTGAAGATTGAGTATTAAAAAAAAATTGAACATAAAAATTGAACAAATGAATTTATCTTAATATATGTTAATCATACAATCATATATTGCAAATAATTCGAGATTAATTATGACAGTGTAATTATTATTAAAAATATTAACCTCTGGAGGATTATCATTACGAAACGAGTAAGAACTCGGTCTTTCCACGAATATAATCGATCAATGTCGTAGCGTTAATAAGCTTTGATGTCGCTACGTTTTCTGCTTAACGTACATAGATACGCGGTTAAACGGATTCGCGATATCCGATAGCGAGTACAAATCTACTAGCTCGCGTTCTCCATGAGCGGACGAACAACTCTGATAAATATTGAATTAAGTCGAGTTCACCGGGAGGTTTCTTAGGTGATTTACCATGAGCTCAAGTTAAATCGAACCGTTCGTGAGAGCTTAAATCGTATTGCGTGTAACGGAAAATATTTCTGATTAATTTATTAAAATAAAAACGGTAGCGGAAAAACCATACTCTTCTAACATATTATTCCACATAAAATGTTGAAGAAAAATATTTACTAAAAGATAAATAGATGATAAAACATATATAGAAAAAAAAATCCAACTAATTAACGAAAAATAAGTTAAGTAGGTAAAAGTATAGGAAATTATGAACATAAATATTAAAATAAATTATTGAAAATAGAGAGATAAAAAAGGAAAAGAAAAAGATAGATTAAGAGTTAAAGAAGGATTCAAGAAAAGTGAAGAAATCGTTCGAAAAGGGTAAGGTAAAGGAAGAAGTGAGAAACACAGATAAAGAAAAGTAAAGGACAAAGTTGTGGCTAGAAAGTATAACGAGTATAGAATAATGGGAGGGTTAGAGAGAGGAGAAGAAGGGGAGAAAGAGAGAAAGAGAGAGAGTCGTTTATATGCATTCGTGTAACACTTTAACTATGAAGCGGTTGCACAAGTGGGAACGCGACCCCCATAAAGCACCGTCGACCTCGCTCGTTTCCATGGTGAGAGGAGAGGGCTCCTTATTACCGGCCGGCTCTTAACTTGCTAAGAAAAGCAAGAAGCTACGAGCACGTCGACATCGGCGTGCCAATGTAATCGAAAGATTGATAAATCTTAAAAAGAAATCGCCACGGAACGAGACGACCGACGAACTGATCGTGCGCCACTCCTGAGGAGGGACGATAAATAAGAGCTCGTTCTCTATGAGGGTGTGTCGAATATCTCGCATAGCGATACTAGACTTTGCGCGAGTTCGCATAGCCGAATACATATTGTGTGAACTAATCTTACGCACATATCTTTGTGAAAACGCCTACGAATTTGTATGTATTATATTGAAAACTTTAGATTAGAATTACTACGTTTTTCGATAATTATCGAAATATATTCAAAATACAATTTAAAGTAGATTAAATATTATAACTTTTTAAAAGTATAAAGTAATATTTTAATGTTTGCCTCATAAATACAAGGAATTGTTGTAAAGTGTCATCGAAAAAATATATACCGGTGTAATATTCATCGATAATGTTGAGAGGGAAAGAAGGAGAGTAGAAGAAACGATAAGAAAGTACAACATGTACATAGCGTACAGGACTGAAAAGATAAATGCACCCATTGTTCCTAATGCTAATACTTTTTTACCCTTTTCTTCTTACGCGTAGTCTATTGCTTTTCATTCGTAGCATGATACAACGTCTATGATCCTGTGTGTTTCCTCGACGAGTTAAATTACGCGACGACGATTCTATTAAAACACGATTTGTCGGTTTGACGTGGCGTACGGAATCGTTAAGTACTTTACGAGACTCGATTATTATAATGACCGCTCGTAAGAAACGTATTTCAATCTTAGAGAAAGAAATAGAGAGAAAGAGAGAGAGAGAAAGATTTAAGGTTTGCTTAGGTATAATAGAAATGTCCAAACTACGTCTCGATTTACCACGTAATTCTATTTCGAAATGACGAGATCGTTCACGAGGAATATTTGCAAAATAGTAGAACTTCCAAATGGTACTTGCAAATGACTGGAAAGTAATCGTATCTGAAAGTCTATTTAACGTGCTCATTACTTGTACCGACCGTATAAAAAGTTAGTGTACGTGTCATGAAACTATTATAACGAAATGGAAGGGAAAATCCTGTTAATTTCTTCCCCGAGATCGATTGGTTAAAAAGGTTAGACTCATTTGCAATAGTACTAAACGATATAATAATTACTTATTTTATTTCCTTACGAAATAGCGCAATTAGCAATCGAACTTATCTCTATTTCGATCGACCTCGACATCCTGCAAGAATCAACCAACGCTCAGCTTGACAAATTGTTAACTTCTTGGTTCATTATTTCTGACGATCTTCATTAAACAGTTCCATGGTTAACTTTGTAATAACTTTTATCGTGATCTCTTCTTCTTCTACTTCTTTCTCTTCTTTTCTTTTACTTCCAGTAGTTATTTATAATGTTTATTATCAGAAGGATACAAAATTTATGTATTAGCTATATTAATAATAGAAATAGTATAAGTTGCAAGGATAAGAGAAAGATCTTATCAGAAGAAACTTATCAATCTAACGTTTAATCTATAAATTAACATATTCTATGATAGTTTAACCGATGACAATTTTCTAAGATATGACATCGTTCATATTATACATAGAGTATAAATACTAACCGGGTGTAATAATATTTGAACTATTATATTTGATATGACAATTTCAATTTTCTAGTACGTGATGCATTAAACTAGTTTATCGTTATGAATCCCTCGAGCTATAATTTGTGCTGAAGTATGAATTATTCTTACATTCTGCTACCGATACAGATAAGATAATTGAAGTAAGTCGATGACGAAAGACGAGCTATGAATAAAAAGAAAAGAAAATTCATCTTCATGACGATGTTATATAAGATGATTTCATGTTAATTTAGCAGCAATTTTTTGTCAATATAGTTCTTATGTTATTAAGTTGTTTGATATGTGGTTATAAAACACATTGCATTTCGTATGCGGTTAATTCTTTTACTTATTAATATCAGTTGCTGTATCACGCTAGCCATTTTACACGGGAACAGATGGAGATATTTAAATAAATGTCAATACCTTGTGGATACGCCGTCGGCTTCTTTACGATCGGTCGTTAGAACCGATGTAACGTATGTACATCCGGCGTTTACATTTTACGACTTCTTACTTCTTCTTCATCCTCCTCGTCCTCTTCGTCGACTTCGTCGTCGCTATCATCTTCCACTTCCTCTTTTTATTCTTTTCGAACTACCAGTCCTTCTCTTCTATCGACACAACTAGCTGTGTCTTTCATTTTTCAACGTCTTCAAGATAAATACCGGATTTCGTAGAAAAAAATAATGATTAGATATTACGGGATGCACATTTTTCCCCTTTTTTCCTCTCTTTTTTCCTCTCTTTTTTCTTTCCCATTTCTATTTACGTTATTTCATATTTTCTTTTATCAGCTAAGATTATATTTCACGTTAAATATATTCTCTATTTCTCATAGCGTCATTTATTCTTGCAAGAATCCACACAAAATGAGAGAGAGAAAGAGACCGAGAGAGAGAGAGAGAGAGTATTCGATAGCAAAGCTTAATCTTGCTCATTGCATCGTTCGCAAGGCTTTTCTCGAGTCACCGTGTACTTAATGCTGAACATTTCCAATAGCAGCAAAGTTCAGATCCGTGGCGAGCGAGGTTAGCAAGAGGGATGTAATTTATGGGTCCGTACAGTAGGATATCGACGACAAAGGCACCAAGTAGTTCTTCCACTGGATTTTATGTTTCCGAATAGGCGACTTCTTTTCCTTCAAGCAGATACTCGCTTATTTGCTTTCTTGGGTAAGACCCCTCGGTCAGCTTCGGGTCTCTTCGTTGCTCAAGAAAGCATTCGAGTAATCATCACTTTTAACACTAGTTTCACAATTTTTGTCAAAGACAAAAAAAATTGTAATATATCACAATTTTTTTAAATCGAATTAAAATATAAACGAATTTCTCGTTAAACTCGTCTTACGTCAGGTTCAGAAAATATTCAAATAATTTGTTAAAGAGGCAATGCTTGTGAATATCGATCAAATAAATTATATCGGAGAAATAATGGGTGATATTACTATGTACAAGATATACCCCTTTTAACAAGGATAAGTATCATTTAAAAGGATAGATTCTTTTGGATCGAGCCATCTTCCCGAAGGCAACCCATTATGGAGTTTATCAACATCGAAAGAAGAAAAGAGAGAGAGAGTAAAAGAGAAATAGTGGGCTTCGTAGAAAAGCGAAATTGTGCAAAAGAATACCTTTATTACTCATTACTGCAGACGTAACTCATTAACGCTCTGCTACGTATTATCGCTCGTGGCTTCTGATACTTCGTTGGCCGCCCATTGCATAACTCACTAACGTCAGGATGCATACTTTTCTGTGGTAAGCTAGAAACAACCGTTCTCGTGGTTTTACCAATAAAAAAAAGAAAAAGAATGATTCACGGTATATCGATGTAATATACTAAACTCATTTACATTTTTTCCCTCTCTAATTTTCTTCTTTGCTATCTTTTTTTTTTTTTATAATCTTATAATTTGATATTAGGTATATCTTCTTCCTCATAAATGTTACACGTACGTTCTTATTACAGGAACTTAATGGTTTTTTTCCAATTCAAGGTATGAATATATCCTATTACCAATCATGGTAATTAGGAAGAAGAGTATCGAGGAAAAAGTGAATATCGTTGTTCGTTATTTATTCACTTCACTTTCTAATACGTTAATGAATATCGGTACACACAGATTACGGTTTAATTGATTCATCAACGTCGATCTATTTCTGATCTATATCATGATCATGTTAATCATGAATCACTATAAGCTAAATAAAAGGGCCATTCTAACATTCGGTTGAAAAGAAACGTAAGCGTTAGCTTGATTTTCTTGCAGTTTAATTTACGACGTTGAAACATTTGCTCGGCCGGCGTCGTTGGCTTCGACGCCGCCACATCCGCTTCCGCACTCGTCACGAGTTGCTCCTTTTTTGCCATCCTTGGAACTCGCAACATCCCCTCAGATCCCCTTCTCTTCCTTCTCTCGTCTTCTTTCCACTTTCGCTTTCGTAACCTGCAAAGTTTCTGCCATAGAGCAGAGGAGAGATGTAATGGAATTCGTTAGGAATTTAATTTCGCGCCGCAACCTTTCTCCCGACGTCGTCGTCGTCGTCGTCGTCGGCGTAATCGTCCGGACACAGCAAGAGGGAAAAATTGTCAGGATGTACAAAAGCTGTGCTGTGGTATCGTACGAGATCATACATATATACATATACATATATATATATATATATATAGATATATACCACATACGACAAAACAGCTGCCAACCTCGCTGGTACTTTCTCTTTATTTTTTCTTCTCTTCTCTTCCAGACTCCTCTTCTCTCTCTTTCTTTTTCTCTATTTGTTTTCTTCTTCTATCCTCTCTAGTCTTTTTTTTTCTCTCTCTCTCTCTCTCATTCTCATACCGTTATCCACCTGTGTAACATGGCTAGGACAACTTGTTGGCACAATTAAAAGAAAAACAGACCGAGAGGATCGCTACGTAAACGTACATTGACGAGGGGTCCCTTCTCTTCTCTTCTCTTCTCATCGTCATTTTTGTCTTGATCGTTTTTTCAAACGAGTTTTTCCATCACGTTGAGTTTTTTGAGAAAGACTAGTCCAGACCAGATCAGACCAGTACCCAAGGAAGGTTTCGTCCAACACATGTGCCAACCGTGAAATAAACATAACAAAATCGACGAACCTTCCAAAGTTTTTTTAAGGTCTTCGTTAGTTGGTTCTATTTTTTTCTTCCTCTTTTATTTTATCTTAAAAAACGTGTTAGTCAATATTAATGATAAACATTAATTTTGAAAAAGACGAAAATAATTTAACAGATGAGTCAACGCAGGAGAATTGAAGAAAGAAATAAGAAGAGGAAAAAATAGAGATAGGAAACTCAGCATCTCTCTTTCGTTCTGGAAGATCCGTTAGACCACGAGCATCCACGTATTATAGGCGTTATCC
>NW_014569588.1:575416-593189 GCF_001313835.1 Polistes canadensis
TCTCTCTCTCTCTCTCTCTCTCTCTCTCTCTCTCTCTCTCTCTCTCTCTCTTTCACTCTGGGAAGAAGGAACATTCTCCAATTTCGGGGTCCGGCCCCTAGAGTAAAAAGGGGCCCACTATAAAACGAAGTTTATGCATTCGACTCGACTACAACTTGCCTACGTCTCCCGATAGAAGGCTGAAAAAAGCCTCTTAAATCTTAGACCACATCAGTCTACCATCTTCATTCTTCGTTGACCGCGATCTTATTTCTGTACCTGAAGATCCCTCAAAACTATGTGACTTCTTTTCCAACGTATTACGAAAGAATTCTTTTTTCTCCGAAGTGAATGGAAACGACCATTCGAAGAAATAGGGGAAAGAAAATAATGATTCAGAACTGAAATATTTTCCTGAGAATCAACGTAAAAATAATTTACATGGTCAACGGAGAAAAAATTAAAAAAAGAAAAAAAATAATTATGATTAGGGGAGAAAAGAAAAAAAACAGAGATACGCTTAGAAGACTAATAATCTTGTTTCAAATTTATTCTCCACAGATCGGCAAACAATATCACAGATTTTCGATAAAACTTTATCCAACAGATTCGTAGGAATTCGATGAGAAAGGGTAAAATTGTGATATAGCTCGTAGCCGATAAAGTGTCGGATCGTTTTCCGGTCGTTGGAGGGCTCTTCCGTCGCTTAAAAATCGTCGATCGTCTGCCAAGCTTGGCTGTTAACCGGACTTTTACGATCTTAGCCGTTCAGTGGAGAGAAACCGAGCACGAGATAGAGAGAAAGAAAGAAAACTGATAAAAGAGAAGAGAAAAAGAGGAGGAAGAGGAATCGTACGTAAGGGGACATTTCCGTGGTACGTTGTTTGTATGCCGTTCGTGATAGCGACTCGTATACGGTAACGACCCTTTCGTGTTTCCGGTATGCGCCATCTTTCCTCCTCTCGCCTATCCTCCCTCAATCCTTCGATACGTTCGATGCTTCTTTCGATTCTTCCAATATAATGAGTTGGAAGGTAGAAAATAGGAAGGTAGATAGATATGTATATATGTATTATATATGTAAATATATACAAACGAGCTGTCTCTCTTGCGCGAGAAATATCAACGAACTATCCATCTTCACTTCTCGTATACTCGTTTAACAAACATTAGAATGCGTTAGAATTTAACCTCAGAGAATGAAGATAAATTTTTTGAGGGCTAGTTTTGTTGCCCTTCATCGTCGTAGAGCTAAAGAAGGAAAGAATTTTTTTCTTTGAATTGTGTGGGTGCATAGAGGGAAAGATAGAGCGAGTTTCAGAAGGATGGGTAGGAAAGAAGGAGGGGGAGGGGGAATAGAGAGGAAAAAACCATAGGAAAGGAAGGCAGCGAGCATCGGGGTACAGGTCAGTTTTGTGCCAGCTGCCTTGCACGCGCTTTGGCAGTACAGCACACGTGACACACGTGGTGCAAACGTTTCGTATTCTCTCTCTCTCTATCTGTGTTTTTTTCTGTTTTTTTTTTCATTTTCTTGTTCATTCGACGCAACGCCTAGATGGTTCCAAGCTCTAGCCTCGACTCTACGCGTGGACCGATCGTAAAACGTAACGGAGCCCGCCGAAGAAAATCTTCCAACGAGAATGGTACGTACCGTTAGCGAACGATCGTAAATATCATAGATAAAGCGAAAGGCGCCTGAGAATGTTCGGTGGATTTAGTGGCCGTTGTATTAAAAACTCATCGTCGTACTCGTCTACGTCATCCTCGTCGATACTTAAATGGCGATGCTGCGATAAAATTGATTGCTTCATTTCACGCAAACAACGGACTATGGACTTTCGTAATAAGAGACTCTTTTTTGCAACGTTCTACAAAATTATTTTCTTTGTTTCCCTCTTTCCCTCTTTCCCTCTTGATCTCTCTTTCTGTCTTTCTGTTCTTTTATTCTTTCGTAGATGTACATCGATGACACTTTAGCACAAAGCGCGAGTACAATTAAATTCTCTGCCAGAACGTAACTCGCTTCTTCTTGAACGACGTAATGCTCTCATCGAGGTAATCATCGCTATTATTGAACGATACAGCGTGTAATTAGAGAGACCAGTCGGTTGCTACTTGATAGAATACAAACGGATCGTTTATGGTAGAAAATTGTGCCAGGTATATATATACACTCGTTTTCCATACGTTTGACATTTGCTAATGTTACGAGTCACTTTTCTTAGGCGATGGCGTGAGATCATCGTTTTTTAAGAGTACCTACGTAAGTTTGAGAAAAATTTTTTTAATCGAGTGATACAAATCGACTTTTCGATGCCGAAAACAGTCCAAAATCTCTAGACCCAATATTCTCAGGTAGTAGAAAAGTAAACCCAGGTATACGTAAATCTAGAAAGTGTGGGAACCCTAAGCAAAGCCTATGTAATCGAGACCGTGAAAAGTTTGTGTTTGATGAGGGATAGAAAAGAGGGTGGAGACTGCGGCAGCAGGTAGGGAAGAGAAAAAATGCTGATAATCCTATAATAACGCGGGAAAGACCAGTCATTTCAAAAAAGAAACTTTGTAGCGTGATCATCCCTTTTCAGTAGGTCGACTCAACGATTTGAGACCCTCCTAAAATCCGCTTTCTGAAGGCGCTGGCTCGACTAGACTAGAAAAATTCCATTGATCTTCTGGAGAGGATTTATTCGTTCGTTTTGATACATTTGAAGAAAGAGAAATAAAAATATTGAACTTTTCTAAAAGTGGTGAATCGAGTAGACAAGTGTATCGTAGTTGTCGGTTATCTATTTCGGATTGAACTCAGACTATTATCGTATTTTCGCAACAACTTGGGCATAGACGAGGCGCCGGTGAAAATCGATGCGTTTAGCTATTTAAACGAAATCAATTACGGCTACCGACAGGACTACCGGCGCGTAATCCAACGGCTCTTACGCTTGACTATGCGAGAACGCTTCAACGGGGTGCCGCGTGGCTCTCGTCCAATGCCCTTACAGATATTGCGAAACGCCGTTGGCATCCAATCGGGTCGACGGATCGGACTTGTAAGCTCGTGTCATTAGATTGAATTAGTCGTTCCTGGAATACGCTTACGGTCCTTGGCATCGGTCTCTCCCTTTCGTAATTCAAGCTCCGATAAACGATCTTCTATCGTTGTCCATTATATTTACATATCTGTGCATGATCCATCTAATGATTTTTCTACTTAATCATTTATCATTAATCTTAGCGATTAATATCAATATTATCGTATATATTAGAAAGACGCATTTAAGGGAAAAGAAGATGACTTCTTATCTTTCCGATCGCCGTGTATTCTCGTAAAATGGCAGTTCTTAGAAGCTCGCCTTTTCGCTCGGTTGTTTCTTCTTCTATTTTCCCTCTTATTTTTAACGGCCAAGGAGATCCATGACAGTGTGACGTTCCCTCTTGTCTTGTCTTTTCTTGTCTTGTCTTGTCTTGTCTTCTCCCGTTCTTTTCCATTGCCGGAAGCGTAAACGTGCCCTGTTTTCTCTCGACGGTAATGGCCGCAGCGATCCCACACGCGTAATTGTTAGCAACGAAGGAAAAGATCTTTATCGGCTGCGGCGTCATAATTATCATCGTGCCGGTGGTCACTTGTGCGTTATGCCGCTTTATACCGCAGCCTCGATGCTCGTTGTATTTTTCCTTCTCTTTCCTTCTGTCTGTATCTCTATCTCTCTCTCTCAATCTGTCTTTCTCCCTGTCTATGTCTTTCTATGTTTCTCTATCTCTCTTGCGGAATGCTAAGCGATCTTCTGGCGGCACGCAAACAAGGCGTGTCTTTAATGAACTCGAACTCTCGCACGGCTCGAATTATATTTCTTATTCGCGAACAAGTCTACGGAAGCAGAAATATCGGAGGGATCGTCTTGCCTATCTACACGAATAACCAACTTGATGTTTTAAAGACTCGCTTGTTGAAGTTACGCGAAGCATAATTAAAACCACGAAGTACTTTACTATTTTTTAGAAAGTGGTTTGAATTAACATTCATGAGTTTACAGACCTCAGAAAGATAAATATATTCTTTACTTTTTATATAATGTTTGGTTTAATTAAAACTTTTTATTTTTAAAATACTGGACAAAAATTACAAATAATTAAGATATTGTGAAATTTTTGAAATCTACCGCCATACAAAGGATTTTATAGGAACTCACTCCTAACAGATATCTTCTTTATCGACATACTTAAAAAAGCAATTGTATTTACAACATTTTTGTTTATGTCGAAGAAATAATTTTTATTCGCATGTCATCAAAAATAAAACTAACTTAAATAAGATTATTAAAAAATTGGATTACTAAAAAAATCACTTAATTGTCACAGTTCCACTCTATTTTTAGGATACTGCAATTTTTCAAGAAAACTACCCACCGAGAGATGTCACTAGCACGCGGTCCTTCGCAGACTTTTGAATGCTTCGTCGGTAAGCATAAAATTGTAGGTAACGCTCTTATCGACGAATTTCATCCTCAATTTTGTTGCGTATCAGACATCGGTACGGGAACTTTTAAGGAAAATGCAATTTATTAAAGAATAATGAGCATCATTCCTGTATACTATTCCTTAATTATTAGTAACGTACATTAACGTACTTTTTATATAAAATAAATAAGTTTTCCAAACGCTTCTATAATTTTTAAAATTTATAATCATAAAATAAGTTTTTAAAAAGTGCAAAAATATAAGAAGAGCGTTCATAATTTTGAAATAAAAGAAAAACGAAGATAAATGCAAATTAATTAATAATTACAGAGTTAAAAATTTGATTGTATATGGACGAAGAAACACAATGTTGGAGTCAACGAAATCGTGTGTATCGGGTTAGCAACTGCCGACAGATGGCGATAAATATAGCCGGTGGCGCCAGCTGGCGCGATACGCGTCTATCTTTTTTCCGTGTAACGGGGACGCTCGACGGAAAATCTATGAAATAAATAGAAGTTTGCTGAGTAGGATAGAAAAGTGGGGGAGAATGGGGGCGGAGTTAGAGCGCACGGCGTGTTTGCATCACGAAAGAAGTGGGGAAAAAGAGCGAGTGGCTCGCGCCTGCTCGGCTTTTTCCGCGCGATCTTTCCTCCCCTCTGCCAACTACCCCTCATCTATCCCCAGCACTATTTGTAAGTCTCTCTTTTACCACCCCCCCCCC
The DNA here is from genome assembly GCF_001313835.1 of Polistes canadensis. NCBI lineage: Eukaryota > Metazoa > Arthropoda > Insecta > Hymenoptera > Vespidae > Polistes > Polistes canadensis. The sequence continues at coordinate 580,575 of NW_014569588.1, forward strand.
AGTGTATCATTCTTTCTCTTTTTCTTGCTCTCTTTCTCACTCATAGAGTTCCGTCGAACTACTAGGCGGGGTTCGAAAAACGATTTCGCGCCTCTCGCGGAGGGGTAATACAAGGTGGAGCTAGTGACGCGCGGAATTCCGGAATTCCGCGAAAGGCAAGAAACGACGGGAGGGTAGGGTGAGTGTATTGCATCGATGGTGGTAGGGAGGAAGATGAGAATGCTCCCGTTCAAAGTATCGAAGGGGAAAACGACGAGCGGTTCGAAGAGACCGATCGCAACTTCGCCAGTTCAACGCGTGTCAACCCTCTCTCGAGATACGCTCCTCCTCATTTCGTACAAACTGCTAGTATCTTTGACTTATTTCTTTTTTTCTTATCGGTTTTTATTTCTTATACAAACATTCTTTTTTCAATTTGAACAACGTACAGTGTTCTTAGAGGAAGTTTTATCGAAAGCGTATCGTAACGAGTGTTCGATATACGTGTATTTCTTTTACGGTTCATATGCATACATCGACGTTCTTTTAATTCTGCGTGGGAGTACGAGATTAATTTCGTATCCGAGTATCGTTCGTTCCCGTGCTTTTACACAGCGTATAGTCGTCGTCGTCGTCGTCGTCGTCGTAGCCGTCTATCGGTCATTCTTCTTCCACGTTTGCCGTACGTTCGTTCGTTCGGTGAATGGTTCAGTGAAAAACAAATCATCCACAAGAGAGATCAATCGAGAAGAGAAGAAAAAGGAAAGAAAGAATGCCAGAGTTCGAAGACAAATCGTGTGTTTATGATATCGAAAAGTTCTTATTTTTGCAAGAGGTACTCTCGTCCCTTTTAAAGGGAATGAAACGATAAGAGATGTCTTTAAATGAGCAGCCTCGTGCTCATCGTCGAGCGACTGTTCGGAGTCTGTCTATCTTTCTGTTTTTCTTTCTTTTTCCTTTACTTACTCTCTCTCTCTCTCTCTCTCTCTCTCTCTCTCTCTGCATCTATCTTGTACTCTCTTAATCTCTTTCTGTCTCTCTTTTTCTATTTGTTTTTCTGTTTCTCCCTAACCGAGCACGAAACCGATCGATTTGACAAAGTAGGAACGATATTCTGTGTCGGTCAGAGGACGCTATCGCGTCGCGCCTTTCAGCCTGGCACCTTTCGAGACGCGATAACCACGTTATCGTTTACAAGTACGGCGCATGGCAAACACTTGGCGCGAACGATAAAATGGAACAGTTTCGAAGCGCGCCAAGCAACCGCGTGAACCTTTCTTGATCTTTTCTTTTTCCAACGAGCATGTCTCATGTTACTTGATGATAAAACTTTCGAAGAAGAATGTAAGATCAAATCGATTATCTACGTCACTTAATTTTATTTTTTGCGTTCATTGAGATTTCGTCAATGTACTATAACTAACTTGCTTTATCTCTCACTCTGTCCCTTTTTTGTTTTTCTTTTAAAAGAAATACCTCGTGAAAAGTTATTAAATAAGTTTTAAGAAAAATTCTGTTCTTATTCTCTCTTTTTAAACGAAGTTGCGAATCTGTTACGCGGAAAGTGCAGCGCACGCGACACCGAGATCGCGCGACGCGTGCTGAGAAACGCGTATCGAGCCTAACCATCCCCCACCAGGACTTTTGGTGGGAAGCTGCTGAATATCCCCCACCAGAAAAGCTTTCGACTCCCCGCCAGTTTGTGGCGGAGAAGGAAGAACGAGGATGGAACGATCGACGAGTATACGCAAGATCGAGTAAAACGAGAAACCCCTACTCTGTTTTTGGTTGTAGGTGGAGGAGTGAGTGAGGGGGAAGTGGCGCAAGAGAGAGCGAGAAATGAAAAAAAAGAACGAAAAGGACGAAACGAGAAAGAGAAATAAAGAGAGTGAGAGAGAAAATGAGTAAAGGGAGGGTGCGAGCAAAAGAGGGGAAAGATCGACTCACCCTCTTGTTTACCACTCCCCTTTTACCAACCAGCGGAGCGCACTCCTCTCCCACGTAGCGGCGCCAACCGACGGGATCTTTGTTGGTCGTCGCGCTCGAGAGACTCCGTTTCCAACGCCGCCAAGTGGCGAGTGCGCGAACTATTCGTTTCGTAAAAAATGTGGTGGGGATAGGATTGAATGGTGGGGATAAGCGGAGAGCGGGTAGCGTACGAGGACGGAGGCACGCTGCTCTTGGGACGTGCAGAACATCGGAGTGGCTCGCGAAGGACGGCTGCCTCTTCACCCCTCTCACTTTTTCTCCTTCTATCCCTCTCACTCTCTCTTTTTCTCGCACGCGAAATCTCTCCTTCTCGCCCTTCTACCCTCACTTTTTCTCTCTCACTCTTTCTTTCCTTTTTACTCACTAACACAATCTTTTTTTTTACTATCCTTCTCTTACTCCCTTTCTTTCAAATCGCATTTCTCTCTGTTTCTCTCTCTCTCTCTTTCTTTTTCGCGCGCGCGTTCTCTGTCGTTCACTCATACTGTCTATCTCTTTCTTTCTCGCGCACTCTTTAACTCGTCGAATGGAGCGCGAGTCGGAGGAAGAGAGGCGCAGAGGATGGCGGGGCGAGAGTCGGCTTACTACGCGGCGAAACGCCTCGGCGGCGTTCAGTCGTCAGCGATCAGACCGCCGGGCAGTGCGGACCCACTCTTCCGAACAGTCACTCACTCACTATTCTCTCTCCTACTACTACTCTCCTCTCTTTATCTCCATATACATTATACCCTGCGACTCCTACGTACCTGTCTAACTCATATTCCCGATTCATATTATACATCCATCGAAAGGATTTCTCGACTATACTGGAATATTTATTTCTACAATCTTCGAATGATTTTCGAAGTATCATCAAACGCCTACTCTTTCTTCTATTCTTCTTTCCTTTTAATCCTTTTTTCGAATTTCTTCAATTTGAAAATTGCCGTCCGTGATACTCGGTCACCGAAGAGAATTTATTCGAAATACGTGCTTCGGTCTTAGCAAGAGAAACATAGATAGATATATAGAAAATAGAGAGAGAGAGAGAGAGAGAAAAAAAAAAAGAGAAAGAGAGAGGGAGAGAGAGAGGAAGAGAGAGAGGAAGAGAAAAAGAGAGAGAAGTTGAAAATTAAACACGTCTTTGAAAGATCGTGGACGATAGACGAATTCGAATGAAGGACGGACAGAGTTTCCCTTTTTACTGATTTATTTGGGAAAAGAAAAAGTGAACTCATCTTCGAACGAAGAAACGGAGAAATATCATCGAGTCGAAAACTTTGGAATCATCGTACAACCTCGGAAGATCTTGTAAACGACGAAGGAAAATAGAGTGTATGAAAATTCTATTCAACGAAAGTTATTCAACTTATTTTTTCTGTCTTTTAGTTTTCTTTTTCATTTAATTATATTTATTCGTCTCTTACTTGATTTTTCGTTGTAACGAAAAATCGAGGAAGATACAAAATCGCGAATAACGAAAAGACTCGGGTGTTGCATAGATTCAAGTGGAATTGAAACGATTCCGAGAGAAGTTTGTGCGACTTTACCAGCTGGAGCACGTGGTATTCGAATTTAACGGAGACTGCTTTCTCGTCGATGAAAGAACGATGAGTTTTTCGATCGTAAAGAAAACAAATGCAAATTGAAAAACAGGAAAAGAATAAGAATGAGAAAAAAAAAGAAAATAATCTCATGAGAGATGAGGAAAAGGGTGTTGAATCCGAGTCGGTTTGCACAACTCGTTTTCGTGTGGGAATAATGAAGGAAACAGTGTGCTAAGAAAGAAGTAAAACAATATATGTAATGTGCGGTAGTAATATCGTAACGTAAACGTGTGGGAGAAAGCTGCATATCTCTATTTTCTCGAAGAAAAAAATATTCACGACCAGGCGTATTATTTTTTCTTGTTGATCGAAGAAATGGAAATTATCTGGACACGTATCCGCCGACGGACAGCCACTTGCTTCGACGAACAAGAATACGACTTACGAGGTAAGGAAAATATTTTTTTGATTGAAATGAATAAATAAACAAAAAAGAACTGTGCGAAGATGATCGTTTTCTTCTAAATATAATTGTGGTCATTTTCTCCATTCTGATCTTACGATCCTCGAATTGTAATCGATTCTGTTTCCGAGGATCAACTTAAGATTTGATCTTTTAAAATCCGAAGAATGTTTATTGATTCAAATGAAATAGTTGTGACAGAACATAGTGGCGCCAATCGACGAGCAAGTTTCCACCTGTAGAGTATCCGAATTTCGGGCTTTTTTCTACCAACCGTAAAATCGTTCAACTTTTTCGGAAAGATCAAAAGGCACGTGCCTTTTTATTCGTACCTTCTCTTGTATACCGCATCGTACGTTCTTTCGTTCGTTCGATTGTTCAAGTAGAGAGGTTCACCCTTGGAGAAAAGGTATTGTGTTGAAAGGGAAAAGCACCGTTGGCTCCTGAATCATCTAACAAACGTATAGTCTGCTGTACCTAATCCTGTATTTTGTTGACGCGTGGAAATAAGTGGTGCATTGGACATTTCCGACATAATAAGGTGAAATTAGTTGGAGTTATTTTGAAAAAGGGCACAAGTCCTTGAAGGTGTTTTCATTTTTTTGTAGTCTCAAGAGAAATTATCGACAGTGAAATAAAACGAGTTGAAATAGTTGTTTCGGTTCGTTAGTTAACGATTGATCTATGAAATCGATCTTTTCAAAGGGGAAACAAATAAATAAAGATACATAAGAACGCTAAAAGATCGAAGAGAGGAAAAATAAGAGCTATCGAGGAGAATGTTAATCACACGCGATCGAGTCGTTAGAGACGGATATCGCGATAATATTTTATATCGTCGAGTCTTTCGAGGAAGATCGTGCGCTCCTCGTAATTCGCTTCAAAATCCTACGAAACGATCACGAAGTCGTTCTTTCGTTAAACGCGGACATTAAAGTGCCTTTGCCGAGTTATAAATACGCGATGCACGACGAGTGCTCGATCCCTTTTTCTGCTTCGTTGATAAAAGAAAGAAATGGAAAAAAAAAGAAAGGAACAGATAGATTTCTCGTTTAAAAATAACGAAATGCGATTCGTTCGTGCAAGTCAAATATACGTCGCAGAGCGTTTGATGATCGAGTCCGTCGCTCAGCACTCTCGTAAATCGTGCCACGTCATCGACGAGAAACGATTTACTGACGCATATGTCGCTCGAAGCTAAATATTTCTTTTCTTTTTTTATAACAACAAATTATTACGCCTTCGAGTAAAGTTTTTCCAGTAAGATAATCAAATAACTTTCTAATAATAAATCGAATTGAATGAAAGATCTTTGATCTAATCACGAGCAAGGAGTAAGTGGATCCCGAAGGATCTCGCGTTCGAAGAATTTCCTATTCGATTCGTGATTCGTCTTTCGTAGCTCGAGAACAGTAAAGGGCTGAAAGGTATCGTCGAAGAGGATCGCTCTTCCGGAAGGTTCCCGTGGAAGTTGGTTGCATCGTGGTATATACCCCCGAGGTTCCACTTCCTCGGGGCCATATAGGGACCATTATCCGATCGTGGAATTTGAGCTCTGGCCTTTTCAGCCGCGCGTCAAATTATCCTCGAGCACAATGCGCCCGTTGATTGATATCTTCAGTCGTTGCTGCTGCAACGTGCCCTGCCTGCGCCTTCTTCTTCCTTATCCTTTTTCTTTCGACCCCTTCCGTTCCTCCCGTCCGCCCATCCTCTCTCTCTCTCTCTCTCTCTCTCTCTCTCTTTCTTTTCTTCTCTTCTCCGTTCGACCAGGCTACTTGCCTTTTTTCCTCTTCGTAGAGCATCACCGTGCTCAGCGGTCTTGTACAAAGCCGAGGACCGAATATTTTCACTCGCTGGCCCACACAGACCTTCCACTTGATTTATCCCAAAGCACCGCTCTCCTTCTCTCTCTCTCTCTTTCTCTCTTTATCTTTCGTTCCCACATAGTACCTTCGAAACTCGTTTCTACCTTTGGAGGGAAAAAAATGATCCCACCGAGTCGTGGATCACTTTGAAGGATTTTCGACCATGAGCGTCGGACTTTGAAGAATTGTTAGCGTATTACTTGCAATAACACACTTTCTCTTTGAGCCTATACTCTTTCTCCAGCAATTTACTAAAATACTCTAGTTAACGATCATCAGGGGAAGAAGAGAGAAGGAGGAAAAATATCTGCGTAATACACAAGTACTTACGTATCACTCGCAGCTGTTGGTAAAACGTGTCGTGGCTGCGTCGAAAGCGACACTTTAATCGTCGGTAATTGCGCATGCCCGAATTAGGTAATTACCCTACACGAACTAAGAAGAAGGAGAAGAAGCAAAGGAGAGAGGGGACAGTTAGTAGCTTAACCGAGTCCGTTTACACTGTTACTCATTAGCTCGCTTTGGCACGAGTTAGCATAATTTGCACGAGACAGGAAGTTTGTCTGATCGTGAGTGCTGGTGATAGTCGTCGTGGTATGGTGATGGTGTAGGAACTTGTTCTCTCTCTCTCTCTCTCTCTCTCTCTCTCTCCTTCTCTCTTTTTCTTTTGTTTCCCTTCGATATTTACTTTTATTTATTTTGGTACTTCGTCCAGATAGAACGACAGTTAATTTTGCAAATTTTCAAGCATCTCGCCAAAGAAGAAAAAGACTCGATTAGTCAGTGTTGACGAACTAAGTCAAGTTTTCTCGTTGATTCGTTTTACTTTTTTTCTACGAACAAAATTTGTTCAGTCACACTCACTCTTTCTTTCTTTCGATATACTCGAAAGTAGCATATTTTCTCGAGTGCACGAGAGCATTGAGATTGGCATGCCTTGGCAAATTTCAACGATAGACCAGTCGTGCCCTTTTTCCATCGCATTTCGAACAGTCGAATGGATACCGAAGAGACTTAAAGTGAAACTCCAGCGACCGGAAGAGAGTTTTCCGCGCCGCCGCTGCGCTCTTCTACTGAATTTTACTCGCTTTTTTCCATCGGTCCTTGCCGTAACGAAATTAGGTCTTCGAATATTTGCTCTTCGTTTTTCGCGACGAAAGAGCTACGCCTCTTATCGATTCAACTTTTTCGCTCATCCTCTATTTTATCTCTGTCTATATTTTTCCAATTCGTCTGTAATTTGTTTTTTTTTCTTCTTTTTTTTTTCTATGAAAATTCGAGTTTTGCATAAAACGAAACAATGATGAGATACTGTTTTTCTTCCGTTGAGCACGACGAATAAATCCTCTCCTCCATCCTTTCACCAGTTACAACTCAAAGCGCATGATAACTCGCACTCGTGCTCGGTGAACGAAGTAAAAAGAACTTTCGCAGTTGGGAGCATTTTCCGTCCCCGTTATGTCTAACGGGCTTCCAATGAAATCGACGTTCACTTTGTATGTTTAACTTTATACCTTCAAAGAGAAGGAGAGATAGATAGAGAGAGAGAGAGAGAGAGAGAGAGAGAGAGAGAGAGAGAGAGAGAAATACATGCATAAGTAATCGCATTGACAGATCGACGTTTGAACGAAACAGTAAAGGTAGGAACAGAAAAGATATTGCATGATCCACAGGTGTGTCGCATAGCGCACTCTCCCCCTATCTATTTTCATTTTTTTTTATTCTTTCTATGCCATACCCATAGGTCTGTTCTCAGTATACGTATAACCAATAGGTACGTTACATACACGAGGTTAAATTTTAACGCGATTCCGTTTCGGCTTCAAGTCATGCGTAGCGTATAAATATTGTATATAAATAAGGACGATCCGTACGCTCTTATTTATGGGAATTTTATGAAAATCTCATAGGGTAGAAAAAAGAAATATACATGGAAAGGGGAGGGCGACGTCGACCTCTAGCGATCTTCGAACCGTAAGGTCTATAATTCTTCGTTCGAGTCGTAATTATGCGAGCGTTGAAAGCTACCGATTTAAGTTTCTAAAGCATTACTACCTTTGATCTCCATAAAATAATCTTTTAAAGGTGCTAACAGTTTTTATTCGTATTTTAGAGAATTTCTTTTCTCGTAACAATGTTTTCTTTCCATCGCAGTCGACCTTGTTTTTTCATCTTTCCTTTACTTTATTGTTTTTTTTTGTACGGGTAAGATTCGTTTTGAAAAGTAAAAGTTCGAAGATGACGGTAAAGGGGTCTAAAGGATTCGTGAGAATTCGCAGTATCGTCACCTTATGCTAATGAACGAAAGAAAATCCCTTTGGAAGGTCTTTCTCACGGGGTTCCGCGGTCTATGGAATATTAATAGGCTTTCGACCCATCGTTTTTCTTCGCTCGTAGAGAGCCAGTACCAGAAGGAATTTTCGGTGGTAAAAGGGTTGAACCGAAGAACGCGTCGAACCATCTGCGCGACAAGCAAAACTTATCTGACTACGGTATGGGTACCCCTCAAGGACGAGACTCATTAATAAATGCCTCAATGTTATTATAATACGATACATCTCGTATCGGTTTTCCAGAGGAGATTTGTTACTATTTAAAATAACAAAAGCTTTTAAGATTTGATTCTAATCAAATCGAGTCCTGGGAAAGGTGGTCGTCGGTGGTCGGTGATTTCAAAAGTCCGATCGAAGTATATTCGAAAAAACAAAAAAACGAAAAAGAACAAAAAAATCGGATGCAGCAAAGTAAAATTTTCGACAGGGTCGACGTATCCTGGGGAGGAATTACATGGAATAATTTGTGGCCAGTGGCCCTTTCTCCTTTGCTCCTCCTATTCCCTCTCGTTTTCCTCTCTGCGTCTTCTTGATGCGATTATAATGAACGCTTGGCTTATGCCGGAGCTCGATAACCTAACCTTAAGGACGGTGGACCGGGGATTAAAAATAAAAAGCTCGGTGCAATAATAATAAGAGGAGGCGGAGCACGAGGTGGAATACGTAATGCGTTAAGGACCGCGAGATGCTGCGCTGCTCGAGGACGAAGCATGAAATTGAGTTTCGCTCGGAAATCGATTTTGCCAAAAATGAAACAACATAAAAAAAAAAGGACAAATAAAATAATTTACATGGTCCCCCCCTTTTGTTACATTAAGATGCGACACTCTTGTACAACGTTTTTCTTGAAAATAATCTGTTTATGAAAATATTTAGTGGATCATCGATGAGATTCTCTTCTACAAGTATATTTCTCTTGTTTGTTTCAGACGCAGCTTTACGCTCGCGGAAGGAATATGCATGTTTCTTCGTGTGCGGACGGTAAGAATAGTTTGATCGCTAAATTTCAAACACGGGATGTCGAATAGCCTTCATCGCTTTTATACTAACAATAAGACTACGGTCCTATGTGAGTTTGATCGGAGGATGAAAGTCGAATAATTGTCAAAAGTCGAATAATCGTGGAAGAGGATAAGAAGGATAGAAAGTGAGAGAGAAAAAGAATATAGGAGCCGAACGATACGGCCCTGGTCTCTCGGTGGTTGATAGGGTATAATCATGCCGAGTTTCATATCTCGAAGGGGCCGCGGGAAGATGGTCCAACATCTGCCGCTGCAGGGAATCTCTGCCCACATGCTGGCCAGCATACAGACGCACACGTACGCGCTCGCGTACAAGCGCAAAAAGTGACGTAGGTACACGGTGGGACGTCATGTAAATTCATTCGAAACACATGGCAAGACCCGAGAGCGCGCGGTCTTTCTCTTCTCTGCGAAAGGCTTTCGAGAAAAGGAATCTCGAAGACGGCAGAAAAAGAGATCATAACTTTGACTTCGACTTTGGTACTCCGACTATTTCAGGCTGTGTCACGGATCAAATAAATTCTTTTCCTAGTACGCTTCTTTCCTCCACTTTTGTGTCTTTCTACTCGCGAGCGGTTATTCTTTCAAACGATCGCAGCTTCAAATTATTTAAATCATTTACTAAATGGAAAAATAACGTCTAATGGAATAAAAAAGAAAAAGTTTTATTTTCATTTTTAACTACTCTCTATTTCCTTGTCTTTCTTTTTTCTTTTTTAACGATGTAGGTATCTATCAATTTTTATATTCGATATAAAAACTAATAGCGAGTTTGATAGCAACGCACGATATTTCGCCATTGAAACGTTAATGACGCCAGAGGGACGTTGAAAAATGAGACTCGTGGCGAAGTGAAGAAGCGGTTGGGGGGTGGTGGACGACGGCGGAGGCCGAGGGGGTGGACGGGCTCGACCGAGAAAAGAGATACGCTCGCAAAGCGTGCGGAATTGCAGAACTGCCTTTAATTAAAGTCATCAAGCTAGTTGAACAATTATCATTAATTATGGACGTCGCTTGGTCACTCACACGAGCCATCACTGCCGCGAGAGTTGTATGTATTATATACGTACGTATGTCGGAAACGTTTGACTTTCCTTGCGTGCTTGACTTCGTTCTTATGTTAAAGAAAGAACAAAATCTAAAGAGAGGAGAAAGAAAGACAGAAAAAGAGAAAGATAAACTGGAACAGAAGGAGAAGCACCGTAATGGCAAGTCGTAAAATGCACAAATTTGACGGATTTGAAAATAACTCGCTTCGTCGAAATCTTGTTGTTTTCCTTCTAATTTAAAATTAAATTTTAAAAATTATTTTCTTTTTTCTCTGTTTCACCCCTCCCCCCATATGTATAGAATCCATTCGAAATCGCTTTAAAAATAGTTAGGACCGTCAACTCTTTGATATTCGTTAAAAAGTAAACGACGTACCATGGTTTTCATACTTCTTTTTTCTCTTCTCTTATTTTACTTCTTTACTAAAGATCGAAGAGGGGGAGAAGAAGAAGAAGAAGAAGAAGATGATAGCTAGCTCAGTTTGGTCCGCGATAAAAACCAAGCGGCAAAAAAGAAAAAAACGGGTTGCTTCTCTCGGAACGACGTCGATTTCGAAATCCAGACATAGTTGAAAGACAGAGAGAGAGGGAGAGAGAGAGAGAGAGGATCGTGTGGCACAATAAAGATAACGATTTACGTTCGACTTTATCGCTGGGTAGCTGGGGCCAATGACTCGACGAATGCGGGGTGAGCTCATGTCTCGATTCCGTGATTTAAGTTCCGTTGTTGCCGCCGATTCGAGTCAATCGCTTCGTTTTTACTGATTTGGACGCAGCTAGCCGTTGAGAGGGCGAGAGGAGTTTTCAAAGAAGCGATAACAAAATTCTAATAAATTCGAAGCATTGACTGCATTGTTTTTTCAAATTATAACGTTTCCATATCATATATTGTTTCCATTTTCTTTGAACAACGGAAAAATCATGAAGATTAAAATATTTCTTTGTTTTTTTCTTAATTGAAAATTTTTATTTGAAATTTCCGATAATCATATATATTCCCATAAGTCGAAATAACTTTATGATAACTTCACGAACTACCCTAAAAGCTATGGTTCTATCTTTCGCATCTTTTTTGGTTTCTCCCATTTGACTCGTTTCTTCTCTCTCTCTCTCTCTCTCTCTCTCTTTCTCTCCCTTCATTTTTTTCTAGCGAGACAATGACGTTAATAACGGTAATGATCCTGTTAAGAGTTCTTAGGGCTCATTCTTATTAAAAAAAAATTTAAGACCGGGACGAGTTTACGACTGCGAATACCGGTAGAACGAGCCGTATTTCTTCGCGAAATTTAACGAACCTTCGCGCAATGGGACACCATTAAAAAATTCCAGAGCGTCATGTAGCACGGCGCACGCAATGGCGATAAAAGCTGAGGGAAAGAGATAGAAAGAGAAAGAGAGAGAGAAGGAGTGAGAGGAAATAAGAGGGAGTTGGATGAGAGAAGGCAGCGGATTATGGAAGGCAGAGGATGAGACTGACGAGAGGTTTAACATCACGCGAACTTTAGTAAAAACATTATCGATCGGTAAACGTGATGCGCTCGCGCTGCGTTAAAGTTTGTATCGCAAATGGCCGATCGTAAAAGATCGAACGCCACGAAATAAGATTATTTCTTATTTCCGTACAATGGGAATACCTTATAACAAAGGTATATTTTCATTCTCGACAATTTCTTATATCGCGTGATTATTATCGAAGATTTTACGATACTATAAATTGTATTTTTCGAGAAAATAGTCGAATTTTTGTCCTTTTTCTTCCAAGTAACTTTGTTCAAAATGACGATAAATTTTAATTATACTGACCTCTGTTGCTTTTTCAACGTAGGATATACATTTTCAAAATGTTATGCTCGATGGAAACAATAATTCGCAATATCATATTCTGAATTCAGAGAAACTTCATCTAATTATACTATCTCATATACATCTCGAATAGAAATTTATATTACGAACGATTATTAAGCTTCATTAACTATTAACTTTAAGTTCGCGTAAAAATTAAAATATTTATTCATAGAATCGCATATTTTGATGAAATATATTCCTGGTTAAAGTGTCTTTTAATTTACGAAGAAATATTTGCGGATGTCTATTAAAAAATTCAATCAAAAATAAAAAAGGAAAATAAAATCAACAGGCAAAGAGAAATGAGCAAAACCCCGTGGTAGAAATTTATATAAGAAGTAAAGAAAAAGAGGAAATAATGTGGTTCAGGGATATCGCCTCAGCGTTACGAATAGCAATAGACGCCGGTGGCTCGTGGTTCGTCAATTAGCGTGTCGCGCTCGTTATCGTGGAAAATAATTAGGCTGAACGTACCAGAGAACGGTTCGTTAGCTCGTCTTCTTTCAAGTATACATAAGCTCTCTCTCTCTCTCTCTCTCTCTCT
>NW_014569588.1:593209-605994 GCF_001313835.1 Polistes canadensis
TCTCTCTCTCTCTCTCTCTCTCTCTCTCTCGACTAACGTGAAAATCGTGAAAGATGGGGGTTTCGGAGGGGGAAGGATGGGCTTATAAGCGACAATTCATCTCAACGATAAATATATACGCTTAGATAAATATCTCTATATAAGCGAGTGATGCTTCTCGTGGAAGTATCAAATGAGAGATGCACGCGAATCCGGTCATTAAAATCTAAGTAATCAAGCCATTTTTTTTTACAACAGAGTGTTGCCGATTATTCCTTCTAGTTCGTGTACTCTTACTGTTTACGTCGTTATAGCAAAGAAGATATTTTTTTTGTACAATAAAGAGCATATAAAAGCGTACGTAAATAAGACAAGAGTAGAAAAAGAAATTATTTGTGTAACGTTTCCATTTTACAATATTACCGTCCCATTACTTCCAGGTATAATAATCGAATGAAAACAAAGCGACCACGTTTGATACCGGATAACGTATAGAACGAATGATATCTACGGTGTTGTTTACGTCTTCTTCATCTCTTATGAGGTGGGAGGAGAAGGAGAGGAGGAGGAGGAGGAGTTAACGAACGCGGCGAAAAGAGGGAAAACGGTAGGAGTCGTTGGAGCGCTCGAACGACTCGCTTATAAGCACGCTATATTATACCAACACGCATACGTTTCCATAGAACAAATAACTTGAGATACGTTGCACGCAAAATGCAATGAGTTATGGCGCGGCAACAGAGCGGGCAATAAATTATCCTTAACGACGTGGCGCGGTTAACGCAAGAGGAGGAGGAGAAGAGTAAGGGTGAGGAGGGAATGAGAGGGCTGGTGAGAGAGGAAGTCCGAGATGGTTCGTTATCGTCCGTATCACGATGATCATTCCAACAGAATTATCTCATTATCTTATAATACTAATTTATTTGTGTACCATAGTGTCAAGAAATCATCGATATCGCAGATATCGCCAGTTGTCTACTACGTGTTATAACTTTTCTGATCGCTAAGCTTGATCAGTATTTCTCTCTCTCACTCTCTCTTTTTGTTTCTGTCAGTTAGGCATGTATGTAGATATTTTGAATTTCGATGGGTGAATGCATGATCGTTAACGATTCGCTTGAATGGAACGATGCATCGCGAAAGGTATGCGGCATCTTGTGAACAAAAACGAGATTTACGAGTAAGAAAGAGTAAGAGAGTGTATCGTTAATTCAAAGAGAGAATATCTTAGATAATGAGATTTAGGAATACGTAATATTATTTGTTGAAAATTAACGAATCGTTAATTCGTTTTTGCATAGAATAAGATAAAAGATAGAGAGGTCAAATTGTAAGAGCTTGTAAAAGCACTGCAGGAACATGGGGAAGGAAATTCGGGCCTGATCGGATGGATGGCCCTCGGATGAATTTGCATGCGGCCTTTAGCTCCAGGTGTCCCGAAATTTGCATACGAAAGGGGTGGCTTTCGCGGATTCCTCCCCTTTTTTCCTCGTAACTCTTTCACTCTTGATCTTTCTCTTTCTTTCTTTCAAACTACCTCTTTTCAACCCCGGCGTGCGCGCGCATCGGTGTATTCTCGTTTATGGGTTACCAGCTCAGCGTGTCGCGTCGTTAACTCGATGTTAAACTTTCGTTAACGTCGGTCTTTAACAATCGTCTTTTCCCCGTCGGATTCGCCTTTTATAGATCGAATTTGCAATCTACGAGATAATCTCGATAACACCGAAACGAATGATTATCAATAATGTACGTGAAAAAAGTCACAATGATCGATAACGCCGACACCGTTCGTCGTGAAATGTCGAATATAGATAGAGCATGAGAGAGAGAGAGAGAGAGAGAGAGAGAGAGAGAGAGAGAGAGAGAGAGAGAGAGAGAGAAAGAGAGAGAAATACGGAAAAAGAAAAGAGAAAAAAGACATATCGGTCTGCCTTAGAAGCAGCAGCAGCAAAAGCAATACACCAATACGGCCTTTTACTCCGAGCGTTGAAATGTCGAAACGCCATTTTCTTCTTGATTTATTCTTTGTGAAAAATAAGAAAGAAAGAGAAACGTATTTATCGCGCGTGAACGAGATTATCTTTTCTATCGTTCGATACGAGATCCAACAACGCTTCGCCGCTAATCATTAATATCAAGTAGATATATCCTATCTATAGACCTATCTATATGGGTATCTATATATCTATATTTATTACGGATTACGCAAACATCGTTAAAACAACAAACAACGTTATTTCCAGTTAACGCGCGCGATCGCAAGCGCACGCGCGAGCCATCGATTGTGGGCACAGGTGAAAATGAGCGATCGGAGTAGGAGAGAACAAAGTGTCGAAACCGAAAGAGGATAATGATAGCCGCCTACGGCCGTCGTTTATTTTTCGAACGTATTTTTATCGTGAATGCTTTATCGTCTTGAAATTCGCGCGTTTCTTTTCTACCATTTTCCCCTTTTTTCTATTTAAAATTGTATTTTGTTCGCACGAAAGAAGCGACACAAGCATCGTTCGTTGGCTTATAGATTATTATTAAACGAGCGTCCATCCTCTTGGCCACTTTTTCCGCCTTCGTTCACCCCTGACCACATCAACCTTTCTTTCTCTTTCTCTCTCTCTCTCTCTCTCTTCCTTCCCCTACCTAATTATTTAATCTGGCCTGTAACCTCTTCGATGTCATTGCGCTTGACGCGTTTGCGCGCGCGGGCGCGCCTTGCGTGATGAAAGAGAGAGCTGCGGCCATCTTGTCTGACGTCACCTCACGCCGAGCACGCAACCGCGAAACGCCGACTTCCTCGTTGCGATAACACCTTATTTTTTATCGCTCCCACTCCTTCCTTCTTTCTCTTTTTTTCTTCTCTATCTGCCTAACTATCTATCTATTTATTTATCTATCTATTTTTCTCTCTTTTTTTTTTTTTTCTTTCTTTCCTCTTTTTCTATGTTATTTTCTTTCTCACGTATAAGTACTCCTCGTGAGTTAGTAATTTACACTGTATATACATATCTCCGCGTACATCTCTCTTTATCTTCTTTTTCTGATTCTTTTCTTTCTCCCCCGTTTTTTTTCTTACCACGCTACGATCTTACACACTCCCATATATAACACACACTTACACACACGCACATACGCTATGGACGAGCACGTACGCCTTCAGTTTCGGTTGCGACGAAGCGAGACACCCCTCCCGCTGTATAGAAAATGGCGGAATTTAATGGACAAGCGCTCGACCGCTATTCGTTGCTCCCTATGAAATTTAAGGTAGGCGGTGATTCGATTTTATCGACATCGTTTCACCACCTACTTCGTTCCTTTCCTTCGGATATTTCACTTTCTCTCTTTCTCTCTCTCTCTCTTTTTCCCTACCTTTCTCTTCCTTATGCCTTCTCCTATGGCGTTCTTCCCTCGTTTACACGTTATAAAAATATAAAGTGTTAGATAGAAGAAAAGAGATACGAAAATACAGAACTATCTTTACCGATCGATACGACGTTGTTGTACAATCGTAAAAGGAATTCTTTTATTTGGTATCTCTGTGCTGCAGGACTAACAACGAGCCTGTCGTAAAGGAAACGTCCAATGATTAGACATTTTTTTGGCGGTAAAGAGATAAAAGAGATAACGACGCGACAACGAATGAAAAACTTCGAGGAGTCGGTTTATTTAAGAAAAATCTGTGAAACTCGTTAGAAATTCTTCCTTCTAGAGTGGAATTTCTTCATAGTTTAGATCATTGGCTCGAGGTTCTTCTCATCTTCTTTCTCTCTCTTATTTTCTTTGAAAGTTAAGAGAAAAGGAAAAACATTGAGAGAGAGAGAGAGAGAGACTCGCGGTTAACTGCGGTCGTTGGCGGTGTCACGCGATACGAGCGGAGTCGTCGGCAATTTAAATTCGCGGAAGGCTGTAATCACCGGTGCGTTTTGCGTTTTGCGTTATCAACAGACGTAAAGGGGTACCAAAGTGTACGAGAGTGGCCTCGGGTAAGCGCTTTCGTGATATGTGTTTATGACTAATATTAAATCAGACTTCGTTTACAGTCCCAATAAAATGCAAGGAGTTCGATGAGGCCCTGATATCGTTGCGCGTCCAACTTGGAACCAGTTCGAGACATCTTTGAGAATATTGAGAAATGAGAGAAGGGCAGTGTTCACCTTAGAGAGCGAGTGATCGACCCAACGTAGAACGTCTCTCATTATAATACCGGTTTTTCCGCAAAAACGAAAAATTTTATAGCTTCTGGCGCCTTGTGCTCGCGACTAGTCATCAATAGGCTTCAACTCGACTTGAGAAGTACTAGTTCTGTCGTTCGTGTTTAATAAAAAGAAACGTGAAACGAGATCGATAGCCGTTCGATCTCATTCAAGTCGGTAAGCCGAACGTTTTTTGATACGTTCCATTAGAATTTGACGGAAAGTTTATTTGTAAAGACACAAGCGGTATCTTTTTCTCCCTTGACAATTTTCCTCTTTTTATTGAATAGTTGATCAAAGTATAGAGAATGATATATAAAATTCAACGGGTTTGAAAGATACGATCGGATGAGACTCGTTCGTCGTAGAGACATCTTAAACGTGGCGACGGTACACGAAGTTTCCTTGATCGAACTTACCGAGTAACGTCCGCGGCAGAAATTAACAATTTGTATGTCGCGCGAGAGTGGAGTTATGATTATCGCCGTGTCGTATCCTGCGAGCGAGATTACCCGTGGTGACTGTTACTTGTCTAGTTTACTGTCTACCGTGTCAGTTTTCTTTCTTTCTCTCTATTCCCCTCACGCTTTTGCAAGTATACTCTCTTACTATAATATGCTAATAGGGGGATGCTAACTTCCCAGTGTAACGACGGATCGTCGGATCGTGTTTACGAGGTGAGCCGACCCCAGGGTTCCCCTTCGTACCCTCGGCATTTGCGAGAACGAGTGTGTTAAAAGAGATAGAAATAGAAAGATAAAAAAAGAGAGAGGAGGGTGATGGTGTCTCGTTGCATCCTCGTAATTAACGATCGCTTTGAAAGAGTGAATCGGGAGCGAATGAAACAATGGACGATTTCGCGTTTCATCGAGGCGTGTCTCGAAATTTGTGTGGAAAGCGTCGGGACGCCGGTAATTAAATTGAATCGCGACGATTGACAATTTTTTTTTTACCGGTACAGCTAGTCGAGCGATATATGTCGGCGGAGATGGTGATGACGATTGTCGCGCGTTCTACAGCATTTTCATTCAAGCTCTTTGCTAGCTATAGTGCTTACGGCTAAACAAAAGACAGACGTATACACCATTAAAACAATATTTATTGTGCTGAGCTTTGAATAGATAAAATAGTAATTAAAATAAAATGCAAATATAGAAAATAACAATGATAAACGTAATAATATAACGAAATAAAAGAAGCATAGTTTGACGAGTAAGAATTTATGGGAAAGTGATTATTAAGAATACAATTTTCTAGGTCGTTTGGTTAGAGAAAACGAGAGGAATGAAAAAAAAATGGAAAAGAGTCGCTTGTTTGCACGCATCGAGACTAAACGGTACGAATCGAATGATCGAGCGAATTGTCGGATGGAAGTTGAACCGTACGAGAGGGTGTATGTATGTGCGCGAGCAAGCGAGCTAGTGAGAAAACGGGCGAGCGAACGGGAAAAAGAGGATGGGAGAGGCTGGCTACGGGCGTGGTGCGTTCACGATAAAAATGGCGTTTCGTACCACAGCGAGGGTGGCCCCTTTTACTTTCTAGCAATAAATGCCGCGTGTGCGATGTACTTCCAACAGACCGCCCTGCTTTGCCTGCTTGAAAACAGTGTCCTTCCCTATCCCCACCCTTATACGCACCTACATGAACCCTCGATTAAGTTCCCAATAACTTATTACCAACGAACACAATGTAGATGGGAAATGTTTCGGAGTTTTCGATATATCGAATTATTTTCCAAGTTTTTTCTTGTTCTTTTTTCTAAAGGGAAAAAAGACTTGATGTTATAATATTACTATTTACGAGGCTTATTGTTTTCAAACTTAGATGTTACCGAATGAGAATTTTTTCATCGTTGCGTCGTCGACGCACCGACACGAACGCGAAGGGTGGAGGGACGCGTGCTAAAGCTCAATCGATAATTAAATAAACGAGGAAGGTCATCCCGAAGCCCGACAGCTCGTCGACGAGCTCGCAGCTCGATGGTCCGGACTTTATGGGGTTTCGACGTTTTCTCGCGTACTCGTCTACCAAAACTTTCCCCTTTCTATACTTTTATTTCCCCTTATTTTATCTTCTTTCTTTTTCTTCTTCTTTCTTCTTTGACCTATCCACGTTCGTCGTTGCGACGTAGACGCATTTGGCTTTGACTCGAGAAAATCTGATTAAAAATTCGCTTGGTTGCATTTCCTTCAACCCTTCAACTTCGACAAGAGTACATTTTCGAGGAAAGAATTATCGGATAAGAGCCCTTTTAAATCCTTCAGTAGCACGTGGTGTTAACGAGTTCGATAACGAGAAACACGGCGGATATCGATATACAACAAACGATACGTTTGAAAAATGTCGGAAATCGAGAGAGGGAAACTAGAATTACGAGGGAAAAAGAAGAATCAAATAGCGGAGAAAAACCGCATGCGTTCGGAAGGAGGGAGATTCCGCGACGTTTTAATCGACGTGGCATCGTATTTACTCTCCAACGCGGGCCATACCGGCTCGTACATGTGTGTACTTGGGAATGGAGGAGAGAAGGGAAATAAAAAAAAAGAAAAATGAGGAAAAAAGGAAGAGAAAAATTGGGAAAACAAAGAGGAAAGGAAAGGGAGGATAAGCGGGAAAGTGAGATAGATAGAGTAAAAAATAGGACAACACAGGGACAGCGGTGAGGTTTTGGTAGGTAGATGAAAGAGCGCGCAACTCTGGTACAATTCCATTTCCGGATGGAGTAAAGCCGAGTCGGACGATCGTCCGAAAAGGCGGTCGGCCGATAAACCGATTCGGACGGACGCGTTTCGAAAGGCCGCGTGCGCGGGTCAACGCCGATTCGAAATCGAAGTCCCACGAAACGGCTGATCATTTTACGCGTCCGTTCGTTTCGAGTTTAATTCGACGTTTCTCTTATCGCGATCGAGTATCTATCTTCTACGTGAACGTTTCCAAATCATTGCCGAACGCTACAAAAAATCTTTTTTGTTTATCAAACCAACAACAATACGAGGTACATCTGATGGATAGTAAAATCGAATAAACTATGAAAAATATCAGGGAAGTAACTCCGTTTGATCATTGTTTTCCTTCTTTCTTACTTACTTTCCTTCGAATCACCAAGGTCATTGATTATCATCGTTATACAATATTCATGCCGTCGCGTCAACTGTCTCGCAATAACTTAGATGTCTGACGATTATTGTGACTCAAATATTTGTACGTAGAATATTAATGCGAAAAAAGGAACGCGCGATGCAATATGTAGTAAGAGGATTGTGCATCGCGTAAAACCTCGATGGAGCGAGTGCCCTGAGAATAGGAGATGTATTACATACACATAGTTACGAGATCAAGATAAACATCTACCGACGAACTTCTTTGTTTGTTAAAACACATCGAGTTCTATTCGAGGTATATATATATATAGAGAGAGAGAGAGAGAGAGAAAGAGAAAGAATGATAGATGATCGAGACTAGAATTTGCTGGACCTTTAAACGAAGTGACGTTTATCGATACTCTTATTCCCTTCAAATTTACCGACACAGATGTTAGATCGAACATTAGCGATCGCCATGATCGTTCGTCCAACGTTCTCGCTCGTAATTTCTCATCTATAAAAGTTTCCACTCAGTTCGGAGAGGATCCAAGTTATAACTACTTTTCGTTCCGTTTGCTTCTAAACGTCCCAATGCTCACGGCAAGCTTCACCTCGCACTCATAACTTTCTCTTTCGTGAATTTAGATTTCGCTCGATGAATCACGCTCGCTCTCGATAAAAATGTGTTGCGAGAAACGTTTTTTGCAGAAATAAAAAACTATTTTTTTTCCTGTTTCCGTAAACCCCTGTACTTTTCTCCCATCCCTTAATGAAAGACTAAAAGAGAGTTTTCTCCATTTTGGGAAAAGCTTTGAATCGACCCAATCGGATCCAATCGTTAGGCTTCGAACGTCAGAGGGTGCAGGGTGGAGGGGCAGCACGTGGCTTAATTGATTCGATTTCGAGGGGTTTTCATCCCACTTTCGCAGTGTGGATCTCCCATCCTTTT
Source organism: Polistes canadensis (assembly GCF_001313835.1). Taxonomy (NCBI): domain Eukaryota; kingdom Metazoa; phylum Arthropoda; class Insecta; order Hymenoptera; family Vespidae; genus Polistes; species Polistes canadensis. The sequence goes on from NW_014569588.1 coordinate 601,408, forward strand.
CGCTACCGCATGGGTATACACACGAGGACGCTGCCCTCTGCAACGTGGCATTAACGTAGAGAGGTTCCCCGCCATCCACGAGCTTCTCTCTTTCTATCTCTTTCACCCTTTTCCACCCATGATATTTTTTTCGAAAGGTCGTCGGGGCTTTCGCAAACAGGCGTATATACACATATAGGCAAAAAGGGGACACGCGTGTCTGCTGCGTACTCTGACTGAATCGCGATTCCCGATTGCATTGACACGAGGAACTTTTGCGCGCACCATTGCACTCCATATTGTACTTGTTTTTTTTTCTCTCTTATTGAGCTTCCTCCGTAATCTACTCGAATAAAATCCTGGATCTTTTACGAACTACTTTTTTCTGATTTATTTATCACGCTTTTGTCTTTCTGATTATAAAACAAATTGGATAAAAGATTCAAATAGAATATTGGTAAATCAAGCGAGAAAATAGAAAAAAACTTATACATTCTCTAAATATCCTCGTATTTCTGTTTTATAATTTGGCATATCTCAAGGAAGAAATAAGATTTTATATATTTTTATTTCATAAAAGGGGAGAGTAAAATCTAAGCACCATGGTCGATCACGTTAACCATGGTATTCCATAGGGTAATTTTCGATATCCACCTTGTTAGCCTGGAATAATATCTCGTTGTAGGAGCTTTAGTATTTTCCCCAAGATTACCTCTGACTATTTTCTTGTAGTCCTGACTTCCGTTGGTGTTGACGATGCTAGTGTTAGTGGATTCAATACCTCCGGTACTATGAACGAAATCTTATCCATATTTCGTGCCAAGAGGCAAAAGAAGAGGGACGAAAGAAGAGACAGGGAAAGTGAAGATCGAGCATATTCTTGAAGCCAAAGAGAAGGGCCGATGGGCCGCGTTGGTCCTTTCCTCATTCCTTCCTTCTTTTATTCTTTATCCTTCCCCTCGACGAGGAAACAAGCACCTATAACATCCATGTAGGCGTTTTTACGTGCGTATCCTTGCGTCGAATTTTTCAAGAAGAAGAAGAAGAGTGCCAAGCGAGTATTAAAGTTTCGCTTTACGTGTTGTAAAGGCGAGAAGGAAGTCCCTTCTTCCTTCTCTTCGCTCTTTTTCTCACTTCTTCTCATTCAACATCTTTCAACTAGTTCGTTTTTTTCCTTTGGCAGCCGAGTAATGGCCAAGGCTTCCACTGAGTTTCATAATTTCGTAGATGTGCCAACGCTTGAAAAATCCCCTCTACCCATTTTTTCTCTTTCTCTTTCACTTTCTCTCTCTTTCTCTCTCTCTCTCTCTCTCTCTTGCTCCCTTTATTCATCCCTATCTCGACTTCTCGACAAGTTTGATTGCCGTGGCACCCCGAACTGTCGTCGCGGATGTCAGTGTTCAGTTCTCGTCTCTACGGAGACGAATGATTCTGCGTGAAAATCGATTTGTTTTCCGGGCGTCTTTCTCGCGAGAAGGTAGGACGTCTGAATAGAAGAGAAACCGGTCGTGAGTTCTTTCTCGGTATTCCTGTCACGGATCGAGCGTCCAGCGCGATGGTAAGCGATAGGAAGTCGAAATACCGAAGAACTCCATTTATCCGAACTCTATTTATTCCAAGGCTGATAGTAGATATGTACGTAACTCGTCGCTTTATCAGAAGGTTCGCTTCGTTTCTTATCTCATCTTAAAGGAAGATGAGGGAAACAGATGAATATGGGACATTCACTTCTACCACTTTCTACGTTGATTTTAATGTCTACCAAACGTGAAGTATCTCCGACGTTCACCTTGAAACCGGTCCAACCGTTTTCCTTCTACTTCTTTCTCAAGTTGATCCAATCGTATCTTTATACCGAATCTTTCTTTCTTCTTCTTCTTTCTTTCTTTCTTTGGTTCAGCTCGCGAACGAGTTCCATCGATGGCAATGGAATGATTCGCGAATGGTTTTGTTTATTCGCCGAGTCATCTTTGAAATTGCAACGCAGTTACGTCCGAACGAACCGCGATCGAAGATCGATATCAAGCAGAAAAAGAATTATTATTGCGGACGATGATTTTTTTTTTGGAGAATTCTACGAGAAAGAGAGAGAGAGAGAGAGAGAGAGAGAGAGAGAGAAAGAAAGAAAGACACCAACATAAGTTTATCTTATCTGTCGTAGGACTTGGTTCGATATTTTTCACGCGTCGCGTATGCCAACTCATCGATGACAAGTTTTCGTTTTTCTTTAAAAAGAAGATATTCCTTAAGAAGTAAAATCGGTATTCTCTTCGCGAAGCGTATCTTGAATAATTCATTCGACAGAAACGAACGTATTCCTACGCGAGTTGAGAAATAAATATATCGCTACTTCGTTCGGTCGCGTCAAGAAACTTTCCAAGTGTTGGTACGAGTAAAATTAGAAAAGGCAACTCTCGCGCCACGTCCAAGCCGAGGTAGAAGCGAATGAGTGAGCAAAGAAATTCGACGAGTTTTAGTGCATTTTAGATAATATATGGTAGAAGTATAATATAAGGGAAGGAACGATGCGGAAGAAGGAAGAAGATCGATTGCACGTCGTTTGCGTTGACAAGAGCGGAGGATTACGATTAAAGTGTTCAAACGGGAGTAGAAGAAATTGATCTCGTCGTCGTTGGTCCGATCCACGAGAAAGCCACAAATCAGAAGATGGAGTCTTAGTAGGTTTCTCGAAAAGAGTCAGACAAGTCCTAACGAAAGATTTTTGTTTTTCTTCTTCGAGTCTCTTCTTGGCACGACGACGACGACGACGACGACAACGACGAACCGGGAGAAACGATCATCCTCGGTCCAGCGAATGGCAGTGGGTGAGGAACTTCTGAGCGAGTGAGTAAGATAGCAAGAGAGAGAAAGAGAGAGAAAGACATCGCTCGGCAACGATATATAATGCCGCTGGCATGACGAGGCGAGAGCAATTAGATGTCGCCGGATGCAGCTGCAGGCGATTGCGTCATCAGAGTTACTTTGCAACCTTGATCTCCCGGAGGGCTCTCTTTCTCTCTCTCTCTCTCTCTCTCTCACTCAGTTACTCACACGTTTTCTATCTTCTCTTCGGTCTTTATCTTCGTATTTCACTTCTTTATCATTCTTCCATACTGCGTCTGATATACCAAAGACGTCTCTTTCAAACCCAAGATCTTTCGACTATTTCTCTGATATAACACCTTCGAACACGATCGTCCAGTTCGTTCTCATAATGTTAAGAAGAAAAAAATTCAATCGAGTTAAAACGACGGAAGAAAAACACTAACGATAGAAAAAAAATGGACAAAGCGATGAAAGGATAACTAGTTTTTGTCTCAGCTCTCCTTGCGATCTCTCTCAAGGATCGTGCAAATGTTTAGAACCTTGACTAACGTTAATTACGTACCACACCGACTACTGTTGTCATACCTCCCATCAGAAACCATTTTTTTCTCTCATTTCTTCTTATATCCTACTATTAAAGTTAAACTTGACATTTTTAATCTTTTTTCTAGAAACTTAAAAACGAATTTATTGTTTTCTATCCTGGTCTGATAAATTTAAGGACAAGTGGGTAAAAGTAGGATTTTTTATACGAAGAGTCAAAAGAGGGGGTTTAAACGAATTTTCAATGTAAACTTGGGTTGAATTGAAGAAAAAAAAGGGATTGAGAAAAAAAAAAGAGAGAGGGACCGAAAATCGGGGTCAAACGTGGACCATCGAGGTCGAGTTGATGCGGGCGTGCAGGTCCTCTCCTTCGAAGAAAAAACTTTCCCACGCATGGAGGGAATCCAAAGAAGAGGGAATAAGAGGGCATCGACACACGAGTAGCAGCGTTGCCACTTTACGAGTCGGTTCTCTCGTCGTAAAACGATTCTTCCTTTTCCTTCCTCTTCTTTCCTCTTACCAAATTAGGTATCATCAGTCGTTTTCTAGAATCTCTTTTACCTTTTCATCCTTCCATCCTTCAACGCGAAGAAGTGCGAAATTAGTCGAGAACTCGTTGAGAACTCGTTGAGAAGAAACTTTATGTAAATAACAATCTGAACGATAATGATATCGTCTTGTGAGTCATTCTTCGTGTGGTGCGAGTTGTCGCGCGTTGACCAAGCTAATGCGTTTAACTACGAGCGAAGAGCGATCGATAGTATTAATCAGCCGATAATCGAATCATTCAATTGACTCGACTTTCCTCCTGAACGCGAGATCATCGTCGATTACGCTCGTATCTTCTCCTCCTCCTATTTCTCCTCCTACTCCTCTTCCCTTTCTATCCTATCTGATAGCTACCGTGGTTGGATCCTACCAAACGAGAACGATATCATTTTTTCGTCGATAATCAATGTACATATAAGGACTACATAATAATTAACTAAATATTTTATTCCTTCAAATTTCTCCTAACTAAGAAAGAAAGAAAGAGAGAGAGAGAAAGGGTAAATTAGAACGAAGATAAGTATGAAAGAAGTCGTATTTACTTTAGAACTCTTATTTTCTCATGATCAAACGTGCTCTAGATGGAATGAGAATAAGAGTAAGAAGAAGAAGAAGAAGAAGAAGAAGAAGAAGAAGAAGAAGAAGAAGAAGAAGAAGAAGAAGAAGAAGAAGAAGAAGAAGAAGAAGAAG